>NC_135870.1:2234981-2289981 GCF_031162955.1 Sander vitreus | reverse complement strand
TTTTCTGTTGTACAACTAAAACTACTTTTGAACGTCCACATGTTCCACCAAAACAAGCTCCTTCCTGAGACTATTTAGCAGAGGCACCGTGGCTCCGTCCGGAGCTTAGCCCCGCCCACGATGATTGTGATTGGTTTAAAGCACACGCGTCAAACTCAAGGCCCGCGGGCCAAATCCGGCACCTTGCTAATTTTAATCCGGCCCCTAAATACATTATGGTTCACAATACATTTTGGCCCAAATACTTTGTCACTTTTCACGTTTTTTTTTTTACATTTTTCTACGCTTTTTCCAAACGTTTTTGGCATTTTCTTCATCATTTTTGTCAACCAAACTATAAGATATTTGACTTTTCCCATGACATAAAAGCAATGAACTATATGTCCGGCCCTTGATGTGATTCTCATTTTCTAGTGTGGCCCTCTGGGAAGTTGAGTTTGACACCCCTGGGTGAAAAAATGCCAATAAACCAGAGCACGTTTTTCTCCCGTCCCAGAATGCTGTGTGGACTAGCCAGACCTTCCTCCGCAGCGCTGTGGAGGAGGGTCTGGCAATGCGGGACTACTTTTACGTTCCCATGCAGACAGGATTTGTTATTCCCGGAGAGGTGGTGTGAATTAAATGTACCTTTTTTGTGTGTTTGTATGTTTTTGTCCAGACCACGAGCAGATTGGCAGCGTGGCGTCGTGCTCCATGTTACATCGATCCAACCTGCTGGCCTTAGTTGGAGGAGGAGTCAACCCCAAATTCTCAGAAATATCTGGTCAGTTGCATCTTAATACAACACTCACACGACTACCCAGACGGAGATACCCATCTTGTGAAGTTTTACGTGATAATCCTGTGAAGTAAACCGTGTTTTCAAAAAAGTCCTGAGCACTTTTTTTTAAACGCCACCGCCGACTTCTTTCGTCTTTTCGAAGTTGAAAAAAGTTAAACTGGGGGGGAAGCCCTACGTCAAGTGCTTTGACAGCCGACCAATGACAAGCGGAGTAGCCAGACCTGTCGTTTCCACAACAACAGGACAAAATGGAGTCGGGCACAGCGTGTTATAAGATATGACCAGGTGCTCTCTCTCTCTCTCTCTCTCTCTCTCTCTCTCTCTCTCTCTCTCTCTCTCTCTCTCTCTCTCTCTCTCTCTCTCTCTCTGATACAGACAGATTCCTGTTTTTTAAACCCAGCCCTAATCATAACCGTTTTGATTTCAGTGCTGGTCTGGGATGACGCCCGCGACTCCCGAGAAGCCAAAGACAAGCTGGTTCTGGAGTTCACCTTCACCAAACCGGTTCTAGCTGTCCGCATGAGGCACGACAAGTAAGTTGACTCTTACCGCGCCGGCACGTTGTCCCTGTGCTGCCACATTCAATGCAAGTATCATACGAGTCTAGAAATGTAACTCGTCGTCTTTTGGGTTTCTTTTTCAGGATCATCATCGTGTTAAAGAACAGGATCTATGTGTACAGTTTTCCAGATAACCCTATTAAACTTTTTGAGTTTGACACCAGAGATAACCCCAAAGGTAAGAAGTAGGGGTGTAAAAATCACACGTTTTACAGGGTTTTTACAAGTCTTAAGGCTCTGACACACCAACCCGACGGCCGACCATCGGACTGATCAGTCGGCTCCCGTCAGTCCAAAAAGTGCCTCAGAACACACCGAAGCGACGCTGACATGAGCGTACGTTCTGCCCGTGCGCGAGACGTAATACGTCTCCATAACAGCAGGCGGCGCTAATCTATATCGTCGTTTGGAATACAATCCGTATCTTACGAAAATAGTTCACCGAAACGTGTTTCTGAAAACATTTTAAGTGAGAAATAGGCCGTGCAGTTGCTGAATCCGTCTGGTTTTTAAATCGACAAAGGTCAGTTTGAAAGATTTCCGTCAGATTTTGAGAGCCGTTCGTCACGCTCATCCCGCTCGTCATTTCCGGGTTAGCGCTCCACCAATCAGATTGGTCATTTAGTCTGACTGCCCGCCTTCCGATTCAACACGTCAGATCAACCCAAATTAAAGCCGACGGCACGGAACGCACCGAACAGACTCGAGTCACCGACCTCGCCAGACTGTCCGACGGCCGATAATCAGGTTGGTGTGTCAGCGCCTTTAGGTGCAGCACCTGAGCCCTTTTAGTCAGCACTAGTCTTAATTTTCATACGTCCATGTAACGCTGGCTCTAATGGTCACTGAAATGTTTTTTCTTTTAATTCCGTGGTGTTGTAGTTCTTTCTTTCTTTCGCTCGTCCAAATATAACGTGCTGTATATGTACAGATCATTATCACTCTGTCGCTTTTGTTCAATTTGAATACATTTATTTACTTTTCAAGTACTATTGTGACTCAGCATTTCGTTGTACTTTGTCGTGATATAGGTCTTAAATGTGATTCATAAAAGGTCCTAAAAAAAAGTCTTAAATTTGACTTGTTGAAACCTTGAATAAAGGGCCGTCTTACAGACGATATGTATCACTTTGCATCGATACTATTGGACCGTGGACCTTTGAGTCGATACATCGATCCAGATCGGTGTATCGTTACACCTCTAGCAAGAAGCTCTTCTCTTGTTCTGCTGATTTTCTGCCATCATGACCTACCGTTTGACCTACCTACCTACTACTTTAAATCAATTTAACTTGTTCCTTCCAGGTCTGTGTGACCTGTGTCCCAGTCTGGAGAAACAGCTGCTGGTCTTTCCGGGTCACAAATGCGGCAGCCTGCAGCTGGTTGTAAGTCACAAACATTAAAAAGGTGCTCTAAGCGATGTCACGCGTTTTTTAGGCTACCACAAAAACACGCAGTCTCGGTGGCCAGGTTGGATCAGTGGGTAGAGCAGGCGCACATATACGGAGAGGTTGATGCCTCGACGCAGAGGTCCAGGGTTCAAATCTGACCTGTGATGATTTCCTGCATGTCTTTCCCCCCCCTTCTCACCTAGCTGTCCTGTCAAAATCAAAGGCAGAAAAGCCCAAAAAATTATCTTTACATTTTTTTTCAGAAAAAACACGGTCTCTGTAGACAGCCCAGGCTCCACAAACAACAAAAACAAACTGCGCCAACCTGCACCACCAAACGTAAACAGTCTTCAGCCAATAACCGACAAGAAGGATTTGGGGGTGGGGGTTGGGGGGGTTAGTGCGCGGAAGAGGGGGGGGACGGGATGAGGGGGGGGGGAGGGGGGAGCTAGCCTCGTTTTGTTTGACAATACTTCGAACGTCAACAAGAAGTGACGTCACCCAACATCTCTTAGAGCACCTTCAAGGAACAAAACGTCCTTCTTCTAAAGAAAATATACCAGCTGTCGGTCAAATCAGTAACGTGAAATGAATTGTTTTCTTCAGGACTTGTCCAACACCAAGCCCGGGACGTCGTCTGCTCCTTTCACCATCAACGCCCACCAGAGCGAGATCGCCTGCGTGGCGCTGAACCAGCCCGGCAGCGTGGCGGCGTCCGCCTCTCGCAAAGGGACGCTCATCCGCCTGTTTGACACCACGACCAGAGACAAGCTGGTGGAGCTGCGTAGAGGAACCGACCCAGCCACGCTCTACTGGTACACACTAACCGTGAAAACACCGCGGGCGCGTAAGCGCCACGTATAGCCCGCGAAGCGTAGATACGTGCAGCGTCCCAGTCACAAAGCGATCCTTCTCCTCTTGGCTCTCTCTCTCTCTCTCTGATAGAAAGAGACAGGATGAGTGGGGATTACTGTATCATGTGTGCGTGAAATAGAGGAGACGCCGAAACTATCGCTGCAGCGCGCGAGCTGACGCGCCCGGGATGAACGGACTGATTGAATAACATGGGCGCCGAAACAAAAATAGCTGCTCTACGCATACGTGACGCTTACGCACCCGGTGTGTTTTCACTGTAAGACTAGTGACTAGTGTTCTCCGTGCACCAAGTGGTTTCATCTCCAGTAGAAGAACTAATCTCTGTTTAAACTAACACGCCCAAACCTCATATCTCATACTGGACATAAACAGGAGGCAGCGTGGAGACTCCGCCCGCTGCTTGTAGTTGCCATGGTAACGTTAGTAGCTTAAAAGTCTCAGAGAACGAGACGTCGTGACCGATAAGACCCAAACAGGAGGAGAAACATTGTGTCGGTGTTAACCAAAGGTCTCCGTTTGCGGCCGTTGACACAACCCCGCAGATTCCAAACCAAAACTGGTCAGAAGAGTTTCCAAATGTCTCCGGTTTAGGGGCTCGGAAACACCAGAGCAGGGGGAATGAGAGGGGGGAAACACCAGAGCAGGGGGAATGAGAGGGGGGGGGGAAACACCAGAGCAGGGGGAATGAGAGGGGGGAACACCAGAGCAGGGGGGAATGAGAGGGGGGAAACACCAGAGCAGGGGGAATGAGAGGGGGAACACCAGAGCAGGGGGAATGAGAGGGGGGAAACACCAGAGCAGGGGGGAATGAGGGGGAAAACACCAGAGCAGGAGAATGGAGGGGGAAACACCAGAGCAGGGGAATGAGAGGGGGAAACACCAGGGCAGGGGGGAATGAGAGGGGGAAAACACCAGAGCAGGGAGATGAGAGGGGGGAAACACCAGAGCAGGGGGAGATGAGAGGGGGAAACACCAGAGCAGGGGGGAATGAGAGGGGGAAACACCAGAGCAGGGGGAAATGAGAGGGAGGGAAACACCAGAGCAGGGGGGAATGAGAGGGGGAAACACCAGAGCAGGGGGAATGAGAGCGGGAACACCAGGGCAGGGGGGAATGAGAGGGGGAAACACCAGAGCAGGGGGGAATGAGAGGGGGGAAACACCAGAGCAGGGGGAATGAGAGGGGGAAACACCAGAGCAGGGGGAATGAGAGGGGGGAAAGAGGGGGGAAAACACCAGAGCAGGGGGAATGAGAGGGGGGAAACACCAGAGCAGGGGGGAATGAGAGGGGGGAAACGTCAGAGCAGGGGGGAATGAGAGGGGGGAAACGCCAGAGCAGGGGGAACGAGAGGGGGGAACGCCAGAGCAGGGGGAATGAGAGGGGGGGTACACCAGAGCAGGGGGAATGAGAGGGGGGGTACACCAGAGCAGGGGGAAGTAGAAAATGCATTTCCTGCAGAAAATGCGTGGGAATGCTGAATTGCTAAAGCTAAACTGGATGAACAGCTAGTGATAAGTAGTGATAAGTAGTGAAAAAGTTTAAATCGTTTTAATAAGTATGAATTTCCTTAAAAAGTTAAAAGCTGACGCCAAACTGAACTGTTGGCTTTAAAAGTTCAACGATGCCATCGATGTTAAACATTGTGAGTTGTGAATGTATCTATTAAGTATGGAAGACTTACAAATGCTATGAGAAACGTATTAAAATGCAGAAATCGCTGCTGAAAAACTCGGAATTTGAAATGTAAAATAGTCAGTTGGAAGCTGAAGTGCATTACCTTATTAAGCTAAGAGCTGAAATACATTTCTAGAAAAGCTGGAAGCTAAACTGTAATACTGTCAGAAGTGGAAGTTCAAATACATTGACTAAAAAGGCTAAAAGTATAAATACTTTTTATTATCATCAGACATATCCATTGTGTGGAACAAACAAGCATGACCCTAAAGAGCTGAGAGGTATATTGACTAAAAAGAAGTAGGATATATACATGGATGAAATCACAAATTACGAGAGAGAGACAGAGAGAGAGAGAGACAGACAGACGGAGGGAGGGGGGGAGAGAGAGAGAGAGAGAGAGAGAGAGAGAGAGAGAGAGAGAGAGAGAGAGAGAGAGAGCGACAGAGACAGAGAGCGACAGAGACAGAGAGCGAGAGACAGAGAGAGAGACGAGAGACAGAGAGAGAGAGCGAGAGAGAGAGCATAGAGAGAGAGAGACAGAGAGAGAGCGAGAGAGAGAGCGAGAGACAGAGGCGAGGGACAGAGAGAGAGCGAGAGACAGAGAGAGAGAGAGAGAGAGACAGAGACAGAGACAGAGACAGAGAGAGAGACGGAGAGAGAGAGAGAGAGACAGACAGACGGAGAGAGGGGGGGAGAGAGAGAGAGAGAGAGAGAGAGAGAGACAGACAGAGAGACGGAGAGACAGAGAGGGAGAGAGAGGGAGAGAGAGAGAGAGAGAGAGAGAGGGAGAGAGAGCGAGACAGAGAGAGACAGAGGAGGAGTGGAGAGAGAGAGAGAGAGAGAGACAGACAGAGAGACGGAGAGACAGAGAGAGAGACAGGGAGAGAGAGAGAGAGAGAAGGAGGGAGGGAGAGACAGACGCGTGGAACGCCAAGGATATAGACTAATGTTCATATTACTGCCTGTAGTATTCAAGTTGACTGACTGTGAAAGTGTTGTCATGGCTACTAATGACCCGTGACTAAACGCCCTTTGATGTCTGTGACGAGATCTCTTTGATCAGCTAACGACTGCAGCACCTGCTGTTAATATGGCACACTGCAGCTATTCAGATACACTGAGATCGAGCTCTCAAATAAAGGCTCGGTCTGCTAAAACGATAAGTGCTATCAGTCAGATGACCTCATCTTGAGCACCACAAGGCCTTTCTGAACGTAATCATGATGAATTCATATGGATAAACTTAAAAATGTTGGCATATCAGTGATTTAAAAAAGTGGTTCGCTCTGCATTTCGCTCGGAAATGTGAAGGATCTTTAACAGGGGAGCGAACGGAAGAAGATTTGGAACGGTTGTCATTTGGAAGCTCGCCGAGCCAAAAGTATAAGTCATATCGCATAACTGAGCACATTGGCGGAAACTAGACAAAAATACCTACGTTATGATGTATAAATTGTGTATGACAAGTAAATATTGTGGGTGTGAGAGCAGTTTATAGAGCAAGGACAAAGAATTTTTTCGAAGCTCCACACTAATCTGTGACATCACTCACTCTGTTTAATCAATAAAATTTCCTGAAACGAACACTTTTTTTACAAAAACTGTAAAAGATATCAAAACACTGAGTACACCCTGAATACCTGAATATCTTGTGAACAGTTTAAAGTTTGAATCACATCTGTAAGTGAAAGAATGTAGGAGGAGATACATTTTGAAGCATAAGAGGATTTGAAGCCGGCTCTCATTGACTTTAATGTTAAAATAAAATGTTTAAAAGCTTAATATTTAAAAAAGTATAAATAGTAGAAAAAAGGTTGAAGAAGTCCCATCATTAGCTGAAAGAGCTGAAGATTTTAAAAGTTTAATGGTTTTAATAGCTGAACGTATGCAGAAGTTACGGAGAGCCAAAAAACGTACGGAATAATAAGAAGAAGCAGAAGCAGAAAAATAAAGAACAGGATAACAATAGTGGGAATGCTGCTGAATCAGCATTCCCACTAATGAGAGGGGGAAACGCCAGAGCAGGGGGAATGAGAGGGGGGAACGCCAGAGCAGGGGGAATGAGAGGGGGGAACGAGAGGGGGGAACGCCAGAGCAGGGGGAATGAGAGGGGGGAACGCCAGAGCAGGGGGAATGAGAGGGGGAAACGCCAGAGCAGGGGGAATGAGAGGGGGAAACACCAGAGCAGGGAGATGAGAGGGGGAAACGCCAGAGCAGGGGGAATGAGAGGGGGAAACACCAGAGCAGGGGGAATGAGAGGGGGGAACACCAGAGCAGGGGGAATGAGAGGGGGGAACACCAGAGCAGGGGGAATGAGAGGGGGAAACAAACACCAGAGCAGGGGGAATGAGAGGGGGAAACAAACACCAGAGCAGGGGGAATGAGAGGGGGGAAACAAACACCAGAGCAGGGGGAATGAGAGGGGGAAACGTAGCAGAAGATATTCCTTTTTAGACCAAAATGTAGCGTGTAAACTTAGCCTTAGACTTGGGAAAACACCCGTCAGAGCCTCAGAAGGCAGCAAGTAATGCATCCCGTAACACTTTGGTGGAGAGCCGCAATAGCAAACTGACGGGAGGCTTTTATTCTGAAGTTTTTATTCTGCATTTATCACAGAGGTAACAGGCTTTGTTAGTGGAGCAATTCTTCAGTTAAAACAACGACAGCGTCGAGACATTTGTTGTTTGTGAATCAGTTTAAATAACTGCAGAGGGGAAAAACGACGACGTTAAATACAAAAACTATTTCAGGGAATAGTCGAACAGAGAGAAATAAAAACACTAACACTCCTTTTAGTTCAGGCTCTGACAGTCCTTTGTTTTTTGGTTTTTTTTCCCAGCATTAACTTCAGCCACGACTCGTCGTTCCTGTGTGCCTCCAGCGATAAAGGCACAGTTCACATCTTTGCACTCAAAGACACCAAACTCAACCGCCGCTCTGCGTAAGTCCCACTGCTTCTAACCTTTTGCCTCTAAAACCACAGCTCAGACTTTTTGTTATTGAGTATTGATGTTGAATGTGTGTCTCTTTCTTTCTTTCTCAGGCTTGCCCGTGTTGGGAAGGTGGGCCCTGTGATTGGTCAGTACGTGGACAGCCAGTGGTCATTGGCCAGCTTCACCGTGCCGGCAGAGTGCGCCTGTATCTGCGCTTTTGGAAAGAACACGTCCAAGAACGTCAACTCTGTCATCGGTGAGCAAACACATATCACACATAACATATTAAAAAGGTCGCAATGTTCTTTCTTTGGTTGTTTAAGTGAAACTTGATCGAAATCGGCTTTCAATTGCGACTATCGAAATCAGATGTAGGCAGGGGCGGGGCTAGGAGGGGGGCACGGGGTGTCACCCGCCCCCCTGAAATATTATTTCCATTGGATCAGAGTGCTGTCACTTTGCTGCCTGTTCAGCCAATCTCTGCCTTTCCATTTGCTTAAATGGATTTATACTTTAAACACACATTGTATGGCATCTTTGTTGAAATTGTGAGGCCAGTTTAGTAGAAACATGTTGAACTCACTGTAGAGCAAATACATTGTGTGTTGCACTTTATTTCTGTTATGTTTCCTAATATCTGAAAACGGTGTGCAGCACGGCTTTCTTTGCTGACGTTTGAGGCGATCCGTTGGGATTTCCATCGGATCAGAGTCACTTGGCTGCCTGGTCTGCCAGTCAAGAGTGTTGGAAGCGTTTCCAGGCAAAATAGAATAGGAAAAGATGTTTATATGTCATTTTGACACAAATACATTTAATAACTGACATGTTGATGTTTGAAAGTCTCGAGGTTTTGACATAACTGCAGATATAAATGTAATTAAAAAAAATTATAAATAATTTTCAAATATTGCACCTGTCAATATAATATAAACAAAATATTCTGTAGCCTAATTTGCCGTCAATACTCAAATCAGAATATATTTATGTTTAACATGAAGTATACTACTGCTTGAGTGCAGTAAATCAGTGGGAAACATGAGTACAGATAAGGCTAGCAGCAGCAGCGCCGCGTCAGACACGTTTCTGGTGTGCAAAGACATAGAAAACGCCACGCAGCCGCCACGCAACAGAAACGCCACACTCACGCCACGCAGGCAGTGTGCAGGAGGCCTAAGACTCGAGCGCTGCTTGAAAAGAGAAACGGATGAGTTATGTAACGTTGTTTTGTCTGCTCGCCTGCAGCCATATGTGTGGACGGGACCTTCCATAAGTACGTGTTCACCCCGGATGGAAACTGCAACCGGGAAGCCTTCGACGTTTATCTGGATATTTGTGATGATGACGACTTCTGAAGGACGGCAAAGACGAGAGGACGATGACGAGGAGGAAAGGCGAAGAGGACAGCGGCGACGAATGAAAACGACCCAAGTTATTGATTATTGTTCTGTTGGGGAAAATGTCCCGGGACGGAGAATCAGAGACTTTATGCGGAGGCCGGTTTTTATAAGTGTGTTTGTAATCGGTGTTGTCTACAGTACGTAGCTGTGTGACTATAAATATAAAAACAGTTTTCTATTAGCCTGTAACTTTGTGTGCATCGTGAGTCTGAAACATTAGAAAGATTTGTTGTATTCATGAGGTTACAAGTGTTAAGTCAAACTGAAATTAAAATTAATTTTTGATAAGAAATCAGTATTTACATCCCTGGTTTTTGTTTTGACTTATTATTTCAACTTTGAGTTTGTTGCCGCTGACCTTCCGAAAGCACAACCAATGAGATAACAGCTGTTACGTAGCAACGGGAAATAGCATCCTTGCCACCCTCTATAACAAATACCTGTGCTTTGCTACCTAGCGGTGCGCAGAGAGCAAATCGCTTATGTGTAGGCGGCTTAAGTTTTATTAATCTGGAGGTTGTTAATAGCAGACTGTAAATCTTGAAAAAGCTGACATACAAGATGAAATTAACATCGGAGAGCTCAGTTGTAAAAAGTATGTAAGCGAAAGTAAATAACAGGGGGCCCTAACGTTGATCCTTGGACTCCTTTATTTAAGCGAAAGAGTAAATAACAGGGGGCCTAACGTTGATCCTTGTGGGGACTCCTTTATTTAAGCGAAAAGAGTAAATAACGGGGCCTAACGTTGATCCTTGTGGGACTCCTTTATTTAAGCGAAAGAGTAAATAACGGGGCCTAACGTTGATCCTTGTGGGACTCCTTTATTTAAGCGAAAGAGTAAATAACGGGGCCTAACGTTGATCCTTGTGGGACTCCTTTATTTAAGCGAAAGAGTAAATAACGGGGCCTAACGTTGATCCTTGTGGGACTCCTTTATTTAAGCGAAAGTAAATAACAGGGGGCCTAATGTTGATCCTTGTGGGACTCCTTTATTTAAGCGAAAGAGTAAATAACAGGGGGCCTAACGTTGATTGTGGGACTCCTTTATTTAAGCGAAAGAGTAAATAACAGGGGGCCTAACGTTGATCCTTGTGGGACTCCTTTATTTAAGCGAAAGAGTAAATAACAGGGGGCCTAACGTTGATCCTTGTGGGACTCCTTTATTTAAGCGAAAGAGTAAATAACGGGGCCTAACGTTGATCCTTGTGGGACTCCTTTATTTAAGCGAAAGTAAATAACAGGGGGCCTAATGTTGATCCTTGTGGGACTCCTTTATTTAAGCGAACGAGTAAATAACAGGGGGCCTAACGTTGATTGTGGGACGCCTTTATTTTTAAAGTTCCCTTAACGTCTGCCTAACGTTCCTATAATGTCCGCCTAACGTTCCCCTGACGTCCAGCTAACGTTACGCGGACGACAACAGTCATGAACACTCAAAATGACTCCTTCATGTTCACGATTATTACTAAGGATTATTATGACATGACAGGTGTCACGTCAGTCTTATGCACACCCCTTCAAATAAAGTGTTACCCTTTTATTCAGCATTGTGTGTGGATATTTTGACGCTTCCCGCGACGTTTTTGTCGCTTTTTCGACATAACTTATATTTGGTTGTTAAACTCTTGACTGTGGGAGTCTTCACACAAAACAGTGCAGGGCCGGCCCGCAGCATCCTGTAGGCAGGACAGGCCAACGTTGGGGGAACGTTAGGGGGCACCGACAGTCCACATGAGTAAAGAAATGTTAATAGATTTAAAAAATGCCAGAAACATTGGGGGGGACGATGGAGAAAAAAAAGGGTCAAACAGGCGACAAAAACCTTGAAAAGAATTAAAAATGTCAAAGAAAGCATCAAATATCAACAAAGCGACAAAAATGTTAAAATAAACGGAGAGAAAAAACGACAAAAAGCATTGAAAGACAAATTACGAAAGAAGCTTCAATAACGTCGAAGAAAATGACAAAAAGGCGGGAAAAAAACCCAGCTAAAATGTCAAAGCGACAAAACGGAATGTCAAAAAAACAACATTTTGGGCATTTCTTTCAAGGTTTTTTTTTTTTTTCTTCAACATTTGTGAAAGTTTTATTCAGCATTGTGTGTTGATATTTTGACGCTTCTTTAAGTTTCAACTTTCAACTTGGTTTTGGGCCGCAGATCCAGTAGGAAGCTTTCCGCCCTCTCAAAAGAGTCTTTAATTAAAAAGTCAGCGTTCAGTGGTTTTATGTTGAGCTGATAAACGCAGCGCCGCTGATTACGTCTGAGTTTAATATGTCACCGGCCTGGCTGGCAGGAAAGTAAATGTTAACATTATCATCAGATCTTGTTACTGAGCACTGATTGCTTCGTTGCCTCTCAATGAATCCTACTGTAATTATCTCCAGTTAACTTGTCAACTGTTTATTTAAAAGCTGCGTCCGTCACGTTGTGGCTTCATATCGCAGCGGCTCAGATGATTCAAGAGATGAAAAGTGGGATTAAAGCCGAGACACGGAGGGCAGAAACAACCTTTTCTTCAGTCAATGCTTTTGGGATTTTGGGCTATTTATCTTTCATAACATGTCTTCTTTCCTTTAAAAAAAAAAATAAAAAAAAAATAAAAATAAAAAAAAGTGACATTTTTCAATAATAAAAAAACCGATTGCCTCCGTATATTTAGTGTCTCATTGTGGGTTTTATGCGTCTCTTTGCAGTCGTGTTTTAGCTCTTTTTCTTCATTTTTGTTTTATTTGGGGTTGTTTGGAGTCTCTGTAGTCAGTTTGGGTCTCTTTGTGGTAGTTTTGCGCCGTTATCCCCGTTAACTGTGTCTAAAGTTGGGAAAAGCTAGAGCAGATCATTCATTACTGACACTCAAAAAGCTTCAAGATAAAAACTTACAATCATTAGATCTGAGAAAAGTCTTTTAGTGACATTTACTCGGCTCAGGTGCTGCCCAGCAACGGCTTCATAGATCGCAGCGGCTCAGATGATTAACCCTCATGTTGTCCTTGGGTTGAAGGTGACCTGTTTTCAAAGTTTTTTTTATATATAAAAAAAAAAAAAAATGGGATGTCAAAATAAGCATCGAAAATGTAAAAAAAAAACAAACAAAAAAAACACACACACACACACACACACACACACACACACACAACAGGTCAAAAAGTTGGGAAAAGCAACAAAAACGATAAAAAAGAAAATGTCTAAAACACCGGAAAAACATCAAAAAAAGCGCCCAAACGTTGAAAAAAAACCCACAAAAACATTTAAAAAAAACAAAAAAAAACGTATTGAGATAGGGACAACAAAAGTGTTTGTTTTCATGGTTGACGGGAAAACAACACAAGGGTTAAAGAGATAGAAGTATAAAAGCCGAGACACGGAGGGCTAAAACATCTTTTTTTTTTTCCATTCACTGCTTTGGGGATTTGGGCCTATTTTGCTTCCATAACGTGTCTGTTGTATGTTCAGACTAATGGAAAGAAAACTTGTGTTTGGCTACACTTTTGTCTATTTGTGTCTGTAGAATTCACAGGAAGCTGGCATTAGCTAACGCCTCATTTGCATATTTAAAACATAACATTTCAGAAAACTCGCAATGCAAAATATTAACACAAACACACACACACACACACACACACACACACACACACACACACACACACACACTCCCATTCCTACCTTTTTGGTGAAGGTTTCTACACAGCACCCTCAACTAGAGATGTACCGATACCAGTATCCCCCTCCGGAGGATTCAACAGGTTTCTCACTGCCGCGCACACTCTTTCTCTTCCTTCTCACGGAACCAGAGCTTTGGTCCACCATGAGCATTTCATTAGCATGTTAGCCACACCCAGCATGCATGCACCTGTTGGCCATCATCGTGGGTGCGTTTGATTTGGGTCACGGTGGCGTGCTGGCCCGCGGGTGGGGCGTCGTAAGTCTAATAAAGGGAACCTGTGGCTTGTTTTTAATATCACAATACTTCATGTATCCCCTCAGTTTCCGCCTGCAACTGCAACGCCTTCAACAATAATGTAGCACTGCTAGCTGTATGACCAGTATTCAGCACTAGACATTTATTTATTACTCTCTGTAAACCTCCAACTGTGCAATATGTCATCTCTATTCATCCGCACCTTACTCATCTGTACATCTGTGTTTATATAAGGGTGTTTATCGTGTAAATATGTTTGTTTTTATTATATTATTATTATAACTAATTCTGTTTTTTCTATTTCTTATACTTTTTGTGTCTGAATTTAGTGAATAACTGCTAACATTTTCACAGTAACTCGATGCTTTTATTGTGGAAAAAATAGGTCGTGAGCGAAGCTAGAGAAAGACATGTGATCTTCAGTTTCATTAAAACGGTGCCAGTCCCTGTGGAGCTTCATTTCCTTCTCCCAGCCAAGTCTTCCCCTTTGTTAATCTGTCAGTGAGACCTCACGCTGTTTAGGACGAGGACGGACAGTTTTTAATTCCACCTATCCTAAAAGAGACATGATATTGTGGCGTTGCTCTGAAACTGAACCGGGGGATGAATAATGAATAATGGTCGATCATCCAGCGCCCTCTGCTGGTCTGACCAGAGACGTCTTCATAGTCTTAGAAAGGATTTGGCACATTCAAATGGTCCCCTGCTGGAGCTGCTACCCCCGCGACTCGACCCCGGATAAGCGGATGAAGATGGATGGATGGATGAAATGTTTCCCGTGACCATTCAGAACCATAAGCTTTGTGTTGTCTTCCCGTCGACCTGCAACTTTGTGTTGTTCTGGGTCGAAATTTACACATTTTCTTGTTCTTTTTCTACACTTTTCTTCTTTTTTTGACGTTTTTTTTAAAATAATTTTTGTCAATTTTTTAACACGTTTTTTGACGCCTTTCCCGATGTTTTATTCCCACATTTTTGGTCATTTTTTTAACAAGTTTTTGTCACCTATGGCGATGTTTTTGATGGTTTTTTTTTCACTTTTTTGGCGTTTTTTTTAATTATGTTTTTGTCAGTTTTTTAACAAGTTTTTTTACGCTTTTTCTGATGTTTTATTCCCACATTTTTGGTCATTTTTTTAACAAGTTTTTGTCACCTATGGCGATGTTTTTGATGGGTTTTTTTTCATTTTTTTGGCGTTTTTTTTAATTATGTTTTTGTCAGTTTTTTAACAAGTTTTTTTACGTTTTTTCTGATGTTTTATTCCCACATTTTTGGTCATTTTTTTAACAAGTTTTTGGCACCTATGGCGATGTTTTTGATGGTTTTTTTTTTTTTTAACTTTTTTGGTGTTTTTTTGATTATGTTTTTGTCAGTTTTTTAACAAGTTTTTTTACGCTTTTTCTGATGTTTTATTCCCACATTTTTGGTCATTTTTTTAACAAGTTTTTGTCACCTATGGCGATGTTTTTGATGGGTTTTTTTTCACTTTTTTGGTGTTTTTTTGATTATGTTTTTGTCAGTTTTTTAACAAGTTTTTTTACGTTTTTTCTGATGTTTTATTCCCACATTTTTGGTCATTTTTTTAACAAGTTTTTGGCACCTATGGCGATGTTTTTGATGGGTTTTTTTTTCATTTTTTTGGCGTTTTTTTAATTATGTTTTTGTCAGTTTTTTAACAAGTTTTTTTACGCTTTTTTCTGATGTTTTATTCCCACATTTTTGGTCATTTTTTTAACAAGTTTTTGGCACCTATGGCGATGTTTTTGATAGGGTTTTTTTTTCACTTTTTTGGCGTTTTTTTAATTATGTTTTTGTCAGTTTTTTAACAAGTTTTTTTACGCTTTTTCTGATGTTTAATTCCCACATTTTTGGTCATTTTTTTAACAAGTTTTTGTCACCTATGGCGATGTTTTTTGATGGGTTTTTTCACTTTTTTTGGTGTTTTTTTTGATTATGTTTTTGTCAGTTTTTTAACAAGTTTTTTTACGCTTTTTCTGATGTTTAATTCCCACATTTTTGGTCATTTTTTTAACAAGTTTTTGTCACCTATGGCGATGTTTTTGATGGGTTTTTTTTCACTTTTTTGGTGTTTTTTTGATTATGTTTTTGTCAATTTTTTAACAAGTTTTTTTACGCTTTTCCCGATGTTTTCCAATTTTTTAACAAGTTTTTTTAATTATGTTTTGTCAGTTTTTTAATACGTTTTTTGTCGCCTTTTCTGATGTTTTTTTCCACTTTTTTTGAACAAGTTTTTGTCACCTATGGCGATGCTTTAGATGTTTTTTTTCACTTTTTTGGCGTTTTTTTTAATTATGTTTTTGTCAGTTTTTTAACAAGTTTTTTTACGCTTTTTCTGATGTTTTCCAAATTTTTTTGGCGTTTTTTAATTACGTTTTTGTCAATTTTTTAACACGTTTTTTACGCTTTTTCCGATGTTTTCCAATTTTTTTTGGCGTTTTTTTTTTTTATTATGTTTTGTCAATTTTTTTATACGTTTTTTTGTCGCCTTTTGTTTTTTCCACTTTTTTTGAACAACCTTTTGTCACCTATGGCGATGCTTTAGATGTTTTTTTTGTCATTTTTTTCAGATTGTTTTGCTCACTTTCTTCAGCGTTTTCCAACATTTGTCACTTTTTTCAACGTTCTGTTGTCGTAGTTCTGATATAGAACGAGGGTCAAACACAAACACAACTGTCGAGTGTAAGTTTACTCCAAAATGTGAACTATCGTATGAAAAACTAAACAGCAATCTGTTTCGATCTCCAAAAGTTTGTTTTGTTTATTCATACTTTTGTTCACTTCCCTGTCAGGCACTCTGACGATGGACATGTCATCATAAACCAAAAAGTATTAGACACACTCAAATGATCTGGGTTCCCACACACTTTTCAAGGGCCTACAATCCCATTTCCATTTGGAACCTTAAACACGAACAGACCTTGAGTTAAGCTATAGACGATGCTGATGGTGTTCTATCAGTCTGTTGTGGCCAGTGCTATCTTCTTCGCTGTCACATGCTGGGGCAGTGGGATGAAGGTCGCAGACACCAACGGACTGAACAAACTGATCAGGAGGGCTGGTGATGTCGTGGGGGAGGAGCTGGACACACTGACGACCGTGGCTGAGAGGAGGATGCTGTCCAGGCTTCAGTCCGTCTTGGATAATGTCTCACACCCTCTCTACGACACACTGGCCCAGCAGAGGAGCACCTTCAGCAGAAGACTCCTCTCACCCAGATGCACCGCAGGAAATCTTTCCTGCCTGTGGTCATTAAACGTCACACACCCCCTCTCTGTAATCATCTCAACATAGACAATCATTTCTCTTTTTTATTGCACTATTTGCACATTAACATTGTACATTTCATATTTTATATATTACTGTATATTTGTTTTTATTATATATGTTAAAAGTCTGGATAATATATGTTGTTTGTATACCTGGAGTGGTAACACAAATAATTTCCCCCTGGGATTATTAAAGTATTTCTGATTCTGACTCTGACTATAGTCCATGTTGCGAGTAATTGTGCAGCCCCACTGTACACCTGCCCGGAGTTATTCAAACACAGCTTAACCCGTTCTCATCCCGAACTCGTAAAATCAGGACGTTTGGACAGTGTCTGTCAGCGTCTGACGCGACGAAAAAGGCGTCTTTCAGCGTGTTTGTGTAACGCAGCGGTTAGATAGGACTTAAGAGAGTAGTATGGAAGGGGGAATTTCCACGTTAGAAGGTTGGTGGGTCAAACACAGGACCTTCACCCAGGAGAGCTGGGTCCAGGTCCCGCTCGTCATGCTTGCTATAGGCGTGTAACGGAACCGTACGCCCTCCCACGACCCTTTCCTAAACATAACTGCGTCAAAAGGGACGGCAATAGTCCCGACCAAGCTCGTTTACTTATAGCGCTAAAGGAGACTTTTAGCGTCAATAAGAACGACAAAGGCACCTGACCAAGCGTCCATATTTTAGGAGGTGGGTGTGAGAACGTCGGCGTACGCAGAGGGAGAGACGGAGGATCCTCCATTTACAACATTTTTGAAAATATACTATGAAGCGATGAGTCAGTGTCCTGTGATTGATGTCCTGTTAATTATTATCCATTTGTTGCAGCTCCATCACACTGGACATCTTCCTGATCTGCTGCCTTTTCTTTTCTTTTCCTGTCGTCCTCGAGGTCAAATCTGACCCGTTTTCTATACGTTTCTGTGTCGAAAATATGGGTTTCTTTCAACCAAACTGCCCAAAAAAATAACGGATGGTTCCATACACGAAACTGCTGTAATCACGCATCAACATACGTTCCTCTGATCTTAATTATTAGCTGAAGTAATTCATCATTTCTGGGGGGGGTTTAAACTCAAAATGAGGCATCATTTAACATGAATGAGGTTTATTGAACATGAATTACAAACATAAGTGTAAAACTAGCAGTGATAAGTTGGAATGAAGTTGTTTAGAAGGTGTATGCTTTATAAAACAAAAACAGACCGGGTCAATTTGGACACAAGGGCCGGTTTGTTCCACTTAAACAAGCAAACGATCCCAAAAACAGCAACGTCACACGGTACCAGCTGGTACCAGCTGCCCGTTGCTCAGACTCCCCCCCCCTCTTCAATCCTCACAGTTTGAGCCTGTTTTCCGTTAGCCGTGTCCACAGATTGAAGCCTCCAGAGGAGGAGGAGAGGATGGGAAACTGTCCCGGGTGTGTGCAGGCTTCACTGGGAAACCGGTGGGCCGAACATCTCCATGGTCTCCGCGACGAGCGCCAGGTGGTCCAGAAACGAGCTCACGGACACTCGGAGGATGCGAGCCTCGTCGGCGCTCCACCTCCTGCAACACACGGAGAACACGTCAGCTAGGGGTGTACGATTCAGGAAATGGCACGCTTCGGTTCCGATTTTTAGGCTCACGATTCTACTATACTACAATACTTTTCCCATGTATGTACATGGGAAAAGTATTGTAGTATAGTAGAATCGTGATATATATATATATATATATACACACACACAGTATCTCACAAAAGTGAGTACACCCCTCACATTTTAGTAAATATTTCATTATATAACAGAGTAAATGTTCTGTCCCCTCAAAATAACCCAACACACAGCCATTAATGTCTAAACCCTGGCAACTAAAGTCAGTCCCCCCCTATGTTAGATTCCCATAGAGGCAGGCAGACTTTTATTTTGAAAGGCCAGTTATTTCATGGATCCAGGATACTATGATCCTGATAAAGTTCCCTTGGTCCCCCCCATCATCACATACCCTTCACCATACACCCCCATCATCACATACCCTTCACCATACCCCCACATCATCACATACCCTTCACCATACCCCCCCCATCATCAAATACCCTTCACCATACCCCCACATCATCACATACCCTTCACCATACCCCCCCATCATCACATACCCTTCACCATACCCCCCCATCATCACATACCCTTCACCATACCCCCCCATCATCACATACCCTTCACCATACCCCCCCATCATCACATAACCTTCACCATACCCCCCCATCATCACATACCCTTCACCATACCCCCCATCATCACATACCCTTCACCATACCTAGAGATTTTTGTATTCCTCTTTTTAGTCAACTTTAGCATGGGTCCATAAACTTCTGAGCACCACTGTATATGTATATGTATGTATGTATATATATGTATGTATGTATAAATACAGTACCTAAAGATTGGCATGGGGTACTTTCCATAAGATCATCTCTCAATGCAAATCAAACCAGCTGTTAGGCTAACTGGAATAAAACCATGTTAATTATGTGATGCGTGACGATTGTGATTGGTTTAAAGAAATGCCAATAAACCAGAGCACGTTTTTCTCCCGTCCCAGAATGCTGTGTGGACTAGCCAGACCTTCCTCCGCAGCGCTGTGGAGGAGGGTAGGGCAGTGCGAGACTAGGAACACTGTGACTGTGGGGTAAAGGCTGAAGAGGTCTGACGGCGTTTTCCTCACACAGACAGCGTGCTGCCGGTCACCGCGAGCTGTTTGCTGATGCCGCCTTTCCTCGGCTCGGCGTCCGGCGCCAGAGAGCGCAGAGCGACCGTGGCCTCGCACGCCGACGGGAAGGGAACCTCCACGGAGCTGCAGGACGGTCAAGGAAGACCAGAGGAGTCACTGAGTTATATATATATATGTATATATATAGACTGTTAATATTAATGGTTTAGTCAGAGTTTAGTCCATAGACTGTTAATATTAATGGTTTAGTCCGTAGACTGTTAATATTAATGGTTTAGTCCGTAAACTGTTAATATTAATGGTTTAGTCGGAGTTTAGTCCGTAGACTGTTAATATTAATGGTTTAGTCCGTAGACTGTTAATATTAATGGTTTAGTCCGTAAACTGTTAATATTAATGGTTTAGTCGGAGTTTAGTCCGTAAACTGTTAATATTAATGGTTTAGTCCGTAGACTGTTAATATTAATGGTTTAGTCCATAGACTGTTAATATTAATGGTTTAGTCCGTAGACTGTTAATATTAATGGTTTAGTCGGAGTTTTAATACAGGAACATTAAGCATCAGAGAAACATTAGCTAGCATTTAGGCTAACGGTTGACTGCTATCTATCGCGCCGTATCTCAGTGAACGTGTAACGTCTGAACAGGACTTTAATACACACAAACACGACTCAGAGTGAAATACCAGCAGGTTATATAAAAGGATACAACTCAAGTTTGCCGGTTTCAGGGTTTCTTTCTCCGTCCGTCGCCGCCATCGTGCTCATTGTTGTTGTTGTTGTGTTGAAGCGGAGGAAGTATCCGGAGAAGAAGGAAGAACTTCCGGTTAGAATGTTAGAACCAGCGACGGTTGGTGGTGGTGCTGCCGCCCCCTCCAGCGGCGGAGGGCGGTACTACAGCTGCAGTACTTCACAGTACTACAACTGGCTCACAGCAAAACCGACACAACACGGTAAAAAGGATGATGAGATGGACAAAAATGTTGTCTATCAATTAATCTTGTTATTGGGAAAATTCCACATTCACAAGAAGAAATGGGCCGACTCCAAACCAAGCTTTGAACACCTTGTTTTCAAGAACTGCACCAATACGGCCACGCCATAAGACACATTAAGAATAAGAATAAGAAGCCAATTAAGACTGGAATTGTGTTTGATACATTTCACATGTACCGATCATACATTTGACTTAATATTTACTACATTTTTTTTTACATTTTTACCTTTTTATTTATTTTCTACATATATTTTTTCTATATATGCACCTCTGGTATTTACTTTTTGTATATGTACATACTGGCGTTGTACCTTTTTTTCTTTACTAATAATAATTTAAAAAATAAATAAATAAATAAACGTTAAAAAAAAAGGCTGTAGAATCAGAGGTGGGAAGAGTACAAAAATATTCTACTTAAGTAAAAGTATGATTACTTTAATGAACGTTTGAAGTACAAATGAAATTACCGGCGTAAAAATCTACTCAAGTAAAACTAAAAAGTAGCTCACTTTCAATTTACTCGGAGTAGAAGTTACTTAGTTACTTTTTGACATCGGGATATATTTGTTTTATATTTATACTTCTTAAATAACTTATTTATACGCAGTCTTTTGTGATTTGATAACAAACGAGCAACGAAAAAACTCAACAAAACCCGACAAAAACCATTTTGATTTGAGTTTATTGACAGATATTTTTGCCAAAACGACGTTAGCGCTTTTGTTTGTAAAATGTCCTTTACTCAGTAACGGATGTCTTCAAACAAAACATCCGCAAGTAAAAGTCAAATTATAGATTTTTAAAAACTACACTGTAAGAAACGTCATGGTAGTTTAACTTGGAAAAGTCAAAACAAATAACTTATTTTCTTTAATAATGCAAGAAACCTTCCTTGAGTATAACAGACACACTTTTCTGCTTTATTACAACTCACAGTTCCAAGTTAAAACAACATAACCACATTTTTAGCGGAGATAGCATGGGTGTTTGGGTGCGGCCGCCCCAGGGCCCCGTGCAAAACAGGGGCCCCTCTAAAGCCGCTGATCTTGCGTCAATTGACATAAAAGGGCCGCTAGCTAAGTGACACGCCGCAGATTAGCGGCTGAAGGAAGGCTATTACTGCTCAAAGTCTAACGCTGCAATACTCCAGCTCTTCTTATCAAACTAACGGTCACTTAACTCATGGTTACAAATGTAAACCAGCACAACAATGACAATTACCCATAGACAGTATATATATATAATGGACCAGGAGCTCCCGTGTCTCTGGACGGAGACCAGTGAAGGACGTTAGAAGCTCTTTCCCGGTGATGGCTGAGCGTTACTGAGCAGCCTCCAACTGAGCTTGAAGACGTAGATGTGACGTGAGCAACCTGTCTGAAAGTTGGAAGTCTTCTGGTAGCTGTGCCAAGAGAAATCTCAATCATTCCCAATCTAGCAGAGACGGAGAGCGTAGGTATATGTAAGGAGATAACATAGACACAGGCTCATTATTGATCACTAAAATGATAGTTAACATTAGTCATTACACTTAAACAGCTGATGGAAGTCCAAACTGCCTGAGAGCTTCTCCTGTACTATACGGTAACTCCTCTACTATGAGACAGGAAGTCTCGTGGTTATGACCCAATCGTTAGCCTATTGTTATAAAAACGTCTGCTACGGAGCCATAACGTGAGCTACAAGGTAATGGAGCCTTTTATACATTGTCGTGTTTCTTTAGAAATAAACAACGGACAAATAGAGTCTTTAAACGCTTCAGATGTAAAGGTATTCTCTGTCAAAGTGACGTCAGAATGAATGGGAGTCAATGGGATGCTAACGGGATGCTAACGGGAGGTGATGGCTTGGTAGCATCAAAATGGCGCCATAGGAGCTACGCGGTCCGAGGAGAAGCTGACCCCTCTTGCAATTACCAGGCAACAAAACACTACAGTCTAAGCAGACGCGTTTAATCAACGGAAATCATAAAGTTACATTTGTATTTTGAACAAACTGCAAACTTTTCAGCAAATTGTAACACAACTCTATTTTCCGCCTTGCATCATGGGAATTGACCAGCCAATGAACTGATTGCACCTGACTGCAGTACGCAGTCGCAGTGCTTTCTTCTTTACCACAACACGTGTTATATTTCAGTTGAAATGTGAATAGGCTACATCACTTATCTGCGGTGTATAATTAATGTATTGTGTCCATGCTTTAACTATGTCGTGAAAGAAGACTCAAAAGCCAGACTCAAAAGCACACACTCTTTATTTCAACTGATAACTTACATACCCACGTTCAATCAACACATACACATCTGACAACAAATGTGAATAGTCGACCCAATGAGTTCAAAAACTCATAGCCGAGTTCAAAATCCACAACTTGTATAAGCTCGTTCAGTTAAAAATAAGAAATAAGTGGACAGAACTGAATGGGTCTGTAATGTTTTACAGTGTACTCTTAAAAAAGTAAAGGTACACAACAGCAAAAAAACTACACAATTACAGTAACGTGAGTTATTGTAATTGGTTACTTTCCACCTCCGTGTAGAATAACAGAAGATATGATCAGGGCAGTGTTATACGGACTAGTCACACCTTCAGTGTAAGCGTTTGTTAAAGGTCCCATGGCATGAAAATGTCACTTTATGAGGTTTTTTAACATTAATATGAGTTCCCCCAGCCTGCCTATGGTCCCCCAGTGGCTAGAAATGGTGATAGGTGTAAACCGAGCCCTGGGTATCCTGCTCTGCCTTTGAGAAAATGAAAGCTCAGATGGGCCAATCAGGAATCTTCCCTTTATGATGTCATAAGGGGAAAGGTTACCTCCCCTTTCTCTGCTTTGCACGCCCAGAGGATTTGGCCCCCCCATGAGAGAGACAGAGAGACATCATGGCTTTCAAACGAGCAAAGTGGCAGTTGGTCAAGACCACACCCCCACTCCACCTTCATGAGAAGGGGTTATGTTTAGGAACAGCTTCTTTCCCACTGCTATCACTCTACTGAACTGAGGATAAGTGGGCTCATCCCCACTTTGGCCACTCACCCACTTCTCTACACATTACGTACTTATCGTTCCAATATGCATCTTACACCCTACTTTGCACTTTTACCTTTGTACTTTACATCCTACTCCATGTGTACTTGTCTTGATATTGTCCTATTTTTGTATTATGTTGCCATGTCCCTCTATGTATATTGTTGTCTCTATTGTACAGTATGTGTCTGTATTACTATCTGTCTACTGATTGTTTACTACCACATGTCTATTTGTTGAATGTATAGAGAGTTAACACCTACTGAAGTCAAATTCCTTGTGTATGTAAGTATACTTGGCCAATAAATCTGATTCTGATAAAATAAGATTAGAAGAAGTATTCACAATCAGAATCACAATCTGGGTTTATTGCCATTTTCACATACAAGAGCTTTGCCTTGGTGCTTGGTTCATACATAAACTGATGAAAAGTAGCCTGCTGAGCTAATAACTCTGGCTCATTTACAGTTACTTTGCTGTTGATTAATGAGCACTGTCCCTGTCAAATAAACAAATACATGAAATAAACATATTAGTTTTATTACAGAAATGACATCCCCAAAACAACATGGACAAACCTCCAAACCACTTGGCAATTGTTCACAACAGAACTGAATTTCTCATTCATTTCCTCAAATTGCAAATGTCTTAGTACATGTCTCAATGTCTCAGTACATCTTTGCAAATGATTAAGTACAGGTAGCGTCATTTCATCGTATAAGTCATCACATGCACAATAGTCTGTTCCATTGTCAAAATTAGTCAAGAACATAAAACCATGAATACCATATAGGCATCTCATGGATGGATGGGTGGATGGACCTTTTTTTTCCTTCATCTAAAGACACACACAGTCCCTTTTTCACGCTTTCAAAATAAATGTGTGAAGCGACTTTTATTTTGTAGTAGTGCTGTCAAACTCAGCTGTGCGCGCGTCTGCGCGTCGCTTCGTTCTGTGAAGCTCCGTGTCTCCGTGACTCTGCTTTATCTCTGCTGCTGTTATTGATACTCCACCAACAACCATGTAATCACATGCACGCGCACGTTTAGGAGTAGCTACAATAATTGATGAATTCATATTTCAAATTAAGAGCCAGATCGCGTTACAACCGAAACCTACCGCGGACCGCCTGGATTCTCGCACTGCAGCGGGGTTTGTTTTTCCATCCGCACTTCACTCTGGGGAAGAAAAGTGAGTACATGACGAAGAATTTATGGCGTAATGTTTCTCATTAAACACTGAAAACTAGGCCTACAGTGTGAATATGAACTGTAGCCTATGTGGAGTGTTGATACAATATCCACTGGGTACTTTTACTGAGAGAAAAGGTGCAAAAACCATAAGACAAGAGAACAACTTTGTGTTTGAGAAGACATGGCCCACAAGTATTTTTTAACTGAATACAGGGTGGCACTGATGGTAGTGTAATAGCATTCTGATCACTACAAAAAAATACATTATTACATGTTTTTGTATATGGAGTATTTAAAATAGCCTACTGGTGCAGAGCCACCGCAACTTCATCTGACTATAAGCCCGGTTCAGTGACTCTGTCGCGGCTCGGCTCGGCTCATGTAGGGTTCAGCCTGCTGGAGGTAACGATGTGGCCAAGGGCGTAACTTTTGGGTTCAACATTGGGGGGTACTCAGGGCCCTATCTTGCAGCCGGCGCAGCGCAGCGCAAAGCCCGACGCAAGTGTCTTTATAGTTTAAGACCGACCCAGTTGTCAGTTTCCCGTCCAGCGCCCGCGTCGTTTAAACAGCAAATGCACCTGCGCCCATCTTTGCGCCCATCATAACAGCAATGCTCCAAGGTCCAAACGCGCCTGGCTTTTAAAGGGAATGGGAGATGACTCTCTGATTGGTTGATTGCATGTTACGCCCAAAACACACCTATGAATGAATGAAGACACTAAGTACAACCCTTTTGAACCATGCGCCCGGCGCACGGACCCTTTTTTCCGCCGTCAAACCAGCAAAAGTGGATTCGTACACGCCCTAAACGCACCTGCGCCAGGCGCTTCACGCCGTGCGCTTAGATTGTTAAAATAGGGCCCTCATTGTGTCTTCTCTCTCTTCCCTCAGTAAACCTGTGGATGTACGTGTACATGGCGGTGTCTAAGAGCGGCGGCGGCGGCACGCTGCGGGACCTGCAGCTGGCTCTGCAGCTGAAGATCGAGGAGCTGCGGCAGAGAGACTCTCTGATCGACGAGATGGAGCTGGAGCTCGACACCAAGGACGATCTGATCCGACAGCTGCAGGTCGAGCTGGACCGACACCGCAGCGCCTCGCGGCACGCCGCTAACGCAGCCGACACGCCAAGCACAGGTGGGTCACCCTGACCTTTTTAACCCTCTGAGGTCTATATATATATATATATATATATATATATATATATATATATATATATATATATATATATATATATATATATATATATATATATATATAATTTTGAGTACATTTTCACACATCTTCTTAAATTCCCCTTTTTTAGGGTATTTGCATATAACTGATCCCGGTGTGTTTCACATCAAAATGTTCAGAACAAACTCAGCTTTCTGTCGCGTAATGCCCACGTTGTTTTTAGATCAATGTGTAAAGAGATCATTTGGCGCAGGTAGGACTGGGTACCGGATTCAATACTTTTTAGGCACCAACCGATGCCACCAATGTACTTTTTGTGTGGACGGGTGTATTTTCTGAGGAACCTAACTGTGGAAGAAGTAGGATGCAGTAACCAGTCCCAGGAAAACGCGATTATGCATCGCATAATTCAATGCATAATCAGCCAAAGTCCGCATATTTATGCGGGGGCCGCAGTTTTTCAAATACGCCGCACTTTGGCCGCATAAATGGCCGATTTCCGTGCAAAATATGCAGAATCTCCTACTTTGGTGTCTGGTTAAACATTCAGACTATTACTACTATCTTACTATCTTTAAACCTTCTCCAAACTTCCATGAGAACAGTTTTGGTGAGATGCTAAATCATTCATTTACCGGCTTAATAATACTTACTATAAATATACACCAAGAGTGTATTATTAAATATTCATGATGCACCCACACTCTGTTTTATCTTGTCCGTTGCGTGCCCTGGTCCTGAAAACATTTCATTTAAACTATTTTCTTTACAGTTGTGACAAAAATAAACTTGAATGTGAACCTCCCCGACGACATGAAGTCAGCAGTTAGAAGAACCTACAACATATGAGAATAAAACAGTTACTTTTTCATCACTGTTCCTTTCGCTTCAGCTTCTCTCCTCCTACAGCACAGCTGCTTCCAGGCATGAATATGTGAGGGATCTGATATATTATTCTTATCCACCAGCCTCTGCATCCCCAGCTGCACTTTGCTCCGTTGCAACTTAAAGGTTATAAAGTACCGTGCTGGATTACCAACATGGGAAAAGTGGGCAACAAGAGTGAGAACTCCAGGGGCACTTAGGGAATAGCAAAGTAGTATCATAGAACAGTTGAAGGTATTTTAAAGGTCCTATGACATGCTGCTTTTTGGATGCTTTTATATAGGTCTTAGTGGTCCCCTAATACTGTATCTGAAGTCTCTTTTATAGGCCTTAGTGGTCCCCTAATACTGTATCTGAAGTCTCTTTTATATAGGCCTTAGTGGTCCCCTAATACTATATCTGACGTCTCTTTTATATAGACCTTAGTGGTCCCCTAATACTGTATCTGAAGTCTCTTTTATATAGACCTTAGTGGTCCCCTAATACTGTATCTGAAGTCTCTTTTATATAGACCTTAGTGGTCCCCTAATACTGTATCTGAAGTCTCTTTTATATAGACCTTAGTGGTCCCCTAATACTGTATCTGAAGTCTCTTTTATATAGACCTTAGTGGTCCCCTAATACTGTATCTGAAGTCTCTTTTATATAGACCTTAGTGGTCCCCTAATACTGTATCTGAAGTCTCTTTTATATAGACCTTAGTGGTCCCCTAATACTGTATCTGAAGTCTCTTTTATATAGACCTTAGTGGTCCCCTAATACTGTATCTGAAGTCTCTTTTATATAGACCTTAGTGGTCCCCCTAATACTGTATCTGAAGTCTCTTTTATATAGACCTTAGTGGTCCCCTAATACTGTATCTGAAGTCTCTTTTATATAGACCTTAGTGGTCCCCTAATACTGTATCTGAAGTCTCTTTTATATAGGCCTTAGTGGTCCCCTAATACTGTATCTGAAGTCTCTTTATATAGGCCTTAGTGGTCCCCTAATACTGTATCTGAAGTCTCTTTTATATAGACCTTAGTGGTCCCCCTAATACTGTATCTGAAGTCTCTTTTATATAGGCCTTAGTGGTCCCCTAATACTGTATCTGAAGTCTCTTTTATATAGACCTTAGTGGTCCCCTAATACTGTATCTGAAGTCGCTTTTATATAGACCTTAGTGGTCCCCTAATACTGTATCTGAAGTCTCTTTGAAGTCTCTTTTATATAGACCTTAGTGGTCCCCTAATACTGTATCTGAAGTCTCTTTCCTGAAATTCAGCCTTGGTGCAGAATTACAGCCACTAGAGTCAGTCCCACAATGAGCTTTCCTTAAGATGTGCCATTTCTGTGTCTGTAGCTTTAAATGCTATTGAGGAGGAGAAAGGGGGGGGTGGAGGGTGTGGCCTTGACCAGCTTGCCATGGGCAAAGCAGACTTATGACATCATAAGGGTAAGATTCCAGATCGACCCATCTGAGCTTTCATTTTCTCAAAGGCAGAGCAGGATACCCAGGGCTCGGTTTACACCTATCACCATTTCTAGCCACTGGGGGACCATAGGCAGGCTGGGGAAGCTCACATTAATGTTAAAAAACCTCATAAAGGGACATTTTCATGCCATGGGACCTTTAAAACCTTGAAATATTCAATATGTGAGAAAAGATTCAGAACTGGATGTGACGCAACAAGTCCTCCAAACAATACAACAATATGAGTTGTTTGTTCCCCCCCTCTAATACAACCCACAGGAGTGTTTAATAAGTTAGCGCCCCCTAGCGGTGGCAGGAAATGCGTCCTCATATCTAAACCAGAGAAGGTAACTGTTGCGGTTTTAAACACGCCGTTAACGTTGTGAAACGGTCCCAGTTCGGTTAGGTTTAGACACCAAAACTACTGAGTTAAGTTGATAAAAAGATGGAGGTTTGGGTTCAAATCAGACGTGACTTCACTTCCTGAAGGTCACCACGTGACGCAGAACGTTGTCTCGCTTTGCCAGACCTTCCTCCACAGCGCTGCAAAGGAAGGTCTGGCTAGTCCACACAGCATTCCTGGATGGGAGAAAAACGTGCTCTGGTTTATTGGCATTTCTTTAAACCAATCACAATCATCTTGGGCGGGGCTAAGCTCCGGACGGAGCCACGGTGCCTCTGCTAAATAGTCTCAGGAAGGAGCTTGTTTTGGTGGAACATGTGTACGTTCAAAAGTAGTTTTAGTCGTGCAACAGAAAACTCAGATTGGACAGATAGTCTAGCTAGCTGTCTGGATTTACCCTGCAGAGATCTGAGGAGCAGTTAACATAGTCCTCACAAATCCACCAGAGGTTAGAACGCCAACACAGAGACAGAGGAAGGGGACGGACATCCGGCCGGAAATTAGGGACATACGGTGGTACTGGAGCACCCATAAACAAACTGGCGTCGATATAGTGCGTAGTCTATATCGACGTCAGTTCGACACCGGTTCGTTTACGGGATTGCTCCGGTACTTTTGAACGTACACGTCCCTAAAAGTGTTTGTCAAGTAAAAAAAACCCTCTCTGTTTCCTTTTCTTTTCAAACTGGACAAGCACCCCGGTCTCCTGGGTGAAAGTCCTGTTTGTCTGACCCATCCAACCCCCCCAACCTGCCTCCTTACGAAATTTGGTGCAGGACAGTCTCGTGTGATAACCAGTTGTTCTGTTTAACCATCATCTCTCTGTGTCTAAAGGAGCAGCAGTTCAGACTCCAGCAGTGCCTGATGAGCCTCAGCGCATGAAGAGACAGGCCATCTCTGCAGAGCCCACCGCCATGGACCCCTCCCAGCTCACTGACGTCACACTCAAAAGCTACGGCAAGAACAAGGAGTAAGCACACACACACACACACACACAGATACGCATGCACGCACGAATCAGAGAAGTTTTATAAAGAAATGACTTGATTATAAAAATTGTTGCCGATTAATTAAATACTGAACTACTGATCTACACAAGACCAGAGCCGCGTTGACTCGTTTCATTTGTCATGCAAAAAAATCCTGTTTTAAGCCCCTCAAACATGAAGATTTCCTGCTTTTCCTGTTTTATATCAAAGTAAACTGAATGTTTTGAGTGTTATGGGGAAAAAATGACTAATTGATTTTCTAAATAGTTGGTGATTAATTTAGTATTTGCTAACTAATGGATTTATCTTTGCAGCTCTAACACAGACTGGATGAAATGTATTTAAATTGTCTGTATTTGCAGGTCCAGTGAGCTGATCCAGAGGGCTCTAATGGACAATGACTTCATGAAACATCTGGAACACGGGCAGGTAACCCCAGCTGCTTTTAACCAAACAAAACCAACCCTCCCGTGTGTGTGTGTGTGTGTGTGTGTGTGTGTGTGTTTGTTCTATGAACCCGTGTTGGTTGGTGTGTGCAGATCCTGACCATCATGGACTGCATGCATCCCACCAGCCTGACCAAAGGCTGCTGCGTCATCCAGGAGGGAGACGACGGCTCCACCGTCTACGTCCTGGAGGGTAAGACTCGCTCTACGTCTTTGCACACTGTTGGCCAATCACGTGTATATTTAAGATCATATTGTAATGGGCATTTTCTGCAGTGGTGGAAGAAGTATTCAGATCCTTTATGTTAGTAAAAGTACTAATACCACACTGTAAAAAAAATACTCTGTTACAAGTAAAAGTCCTGCATTGAAAATGGAACTTCAGTAAAAGTCTAAGTATCCTCAGGAAAATGTAGTTAAAGTATTAAAACTAAAGAAAAATCCTCCCATTTTAGAAAGTGTAAAAGCTCCAAACAGTTGTGTTTAACGGTCTAATCATTTCAGCTGGACTTGTAGGCCGTTATATTGTTGGGGGAATCTGCAGCTACTTTTCTTTGCAGATGACAGTGTTTCCTCTGCTCCTTGTCCAGTAAAAACCATGTTTCTCCAGATGTGGTGTTAATGTTTGTGATAAACTGAAGGATAGAGACAAAGCGCATTAAGACCCGTCCCCACCGGCGTGTAAAACAGCTCTCCGCTCTCCATTGACTTGTATTGCGTAAAGGTTTTCTCCTCGTCAATTCCGTCTGCTAGCAAACAACAGAAACATGCCCAAAAGCTGCTGCGTGTTGGGATACAATAGCAACAATGTAAAGAACCATGAACTTAAGTTTTTATAAGCTGCCGACCCGAAAAACTGAGTTTTCATGAAGACAAAAGTGGAAACAGACGTGAGGAATCAGCAGAAAGAATAGAGACACACTAAGCTAACGTTATGTCCGACATGAGGTGTGCAGCAAGCATTTTGTTACCAAGTCAAACATCCAAATGTCCGTTTTAGGCTAACTGTGTTTGTTAGTTAAGCTAAAAGTCAGAAACATGTAGCATTATGTTTTTAAATGCCTTAGCTTGCTCACACATAGCTAACATTAGCTCACTAACAGCTAACTTGTCCACTCAGGACTTCTACTTGTAGTGGAGTATTTTCACAGTGTGGTATTAGTACTTTTACTAATACTTTATTGCTGAAGCTGCTACCCCCGCGACCCGATACCGGATAAGTGGACGAAGATGGATGGATGGAAAGTATTAGTACTTTTACTGCAGTAAAGGATATAAATACTTCTTCCAGCACTGCTTGTGCTTTTACAAAGACACAAGGATAGACTTCACTGTGCCATGACAGAGAAAAAGTTGGTGGATCGCCAAAATCAATAGGGTCTATCCTCTGGGGCACGATTAACATCCATATACATTTCTGTGTGGTAGCAATCAGTATTGATGTGTTGAACGGACATATAAACCACCAACGCTGCCACTATAGCAAGAAAAACAATCCTGTTTGTGGACCACAGCCGGCTCTGCTCAGTGAGACTGAAGTAATCCAAGGTGAAACGTTGAATTGCTTTGATACAGATCGACAGCTCATTTATCGGAGAGCAGGCAACACAAGATTACAAAATAGCCGGTACCAGATGGAGTAAACAAGAGGCTCCATCAGAGGCATTATGTGACACAAAGTAAAATGTGAAGAAGATCGCAGGAGGAGACACATAATGTGGCGATAGTTGAGGTGATATCATGATGAGGTCATTGTCTGGCTGGGGTTTGGGTGTATGTGATAAAACGGGTAGCTCTGTTAAAAACAAAACCCTGAAAAATCTGTAATATTTCGGCAGCTGGGGCACCACAAACATAGCCGACTGGAAAATAACTATCTTGTAAAATACAGTTTTAGCTTCATTTTTACATGAAATCCTGTGCATTGCTCTTGGCTTTTTAATGTTTTATGAAGGATATTTACACCTGTAACAAGTCATTTTCTCTATTATCTATTTCTCTATTATCTATTTCTCTATATTCTTATCCAATTCATGAAACGTATTCACAGTTTTAAACTTGAATTTAACAGTTTTTGTGTAATTTATTTAGCTTTTTAAAGTGCTCTGCTCTCAAAAAAAAGGGGGAAAAAATGTTATTCTGGCAGCTGGGGCGCCCCAAAAATACTGAAATATAATGGGAAATAACTCTCTTGTAAAACACAATAATGTTCCATAATTTAAATACAGTTTTTAGCTTTAACGTTACATGAAATCTTGTGTATTGTTTTGGCTTTTTAATGTTTAAAAGAGGATATAACACCTGTAAAAACTAATTCAAATCTTTTGTTCTTGTGCGCACAAAAAACTGTTCTCATGAGCATGCGAAAGTATCTCGTGTTTACGAGAAACCAGTCTAAGGCTAGCAAAAATTCTGCTAACCAAGTCCTGCTGACGTTTTGTGGGTAAAGTTAATGTATTACATTCACAGCATAAAATGGGTTAACAGTTACCTTATCATCTTTAGGTTTGTTGATGACATTATCAGGTATATTTCGTTACAGTTTCAGGAAGATGAATACCTCGTCCTCGGCAGCCATTCTGACTCAGATTGGTTTCTCATGAGAAAAGTTTCCAAAGTTGTTTGACATTAAAGGTGTGTTGGTTGACTTCACCTCATGCATTGAGTAGGCTCGCTTTGCCAGACCTTCCTCCACAGCGTTGCGGAGGAAGGTCTGGCGAGTCCACACAACATTCCAGGATGGGAGAAAAACGTTGTGAAACGGTCCCAGTTCGGTTAGGTTTAGACACCAAAACTACTGAGTTAAGTTGATAAAAAGATGGAGGTTTGGGTTCAAAGCAGACGTGACTTCACTTCCTGAAGGTCACCACGTGACGCAGAACGTTGTCTCGCTTTGCCAGACCTTCCTCCACAGCGCTGCAGAGGAAGGTCTGGCTAGTCCACACAGCATTCCTGGATGGGAGAAAAACGTGCTCTGGTTTATTGGCATTTCTTTAAACCAATCACAATCGTCTTGGGCGGGGCTAAGCTCCGGACGGAGCCACGGCGCCTCTGCTAAATAGTCTCAGGAAGGAACTTGTTTTGGTGGAACATGTGGACGTTCAAAAGTAGTTTTAGTCGTGCAACAGAAACCTCAGATTGGACAGATAGTCTAGCTAGCTGTCTGGATTTACCCTGCAGAGATCTGAGGAGCAGTTAACCATAGTCCTCACAAATCCACCGGAGGTTAGAACGCCAACACAGAGACAGAGGAAGGGGACGGACATCCGGCTGAAATGAGGGACATCCGGCGGAATTTCCAGCGGCACCGGAGCAATCCCAGAAATGGAACGTCATACGGACATCGATATGGTAAAATCATATACCTTATAAATCATATAAGTACCTGGGTGTTCACCTGAACAATAAACTGGACTGGACACCACAGCACTTTCCAAAAAAGGCCAGAGCAGACTGTATCTGCTGAGGAGACTCCTGAGGACATTTTATGACTCTGTGGTGGCATCAGCTATTCTCTATGGAGTGGTCTGCTGGGGCAATGGCATTGCAGTGGCAGACAGGAAAAGACTAGACAGGCTGATTAAGAAGGCCAAGGCTCTGTTCTTGGTTGCCCCCTTGACACTGTAGAGGTGCTGGGAGACAGGAGGACAGTGGCTTAATTATCCTCCATGATCGACGACTCCTCCCACCCCATGCAGGACACTCTGTCAGGACTGAACCACTCCTTCGCTGCTGCACCCGCGCTGCGTCACGGAGAGATACCGCAGCTGCCTGCTGCTGTCAGACTCTACAATCAGCACTGCTTCCAGTAGACCACATTAATAAAGAATCTTGAATCTTGATAAAGACTTTGCATCGAGTAACATGCAAGAAAACATTCCACCTTACAAGTCAGTCTTTGAGTTTCTGTGTCAGTCTGTAGCTAAGCTATAAGCTAACTATTTATGGTTGACTTATGCATGTAAACTTGCCACCGTAGATACAGTGGTTACATAACCTTTGAAACAAGCTACAATTTAACCGTGCATGTGCACGCAGGCGCGCGTCATAGGTGCACTCAGGTACTTAAACAAATAGCACTACAGCCCTGATTAGCATGTTGCGTTTCGATGTGTTTTCACAGAGGGAATGGTCGAGGTGACTAAACAAGGAAAGAAGCTGTGCACCATCGGTCCGGCAAAAGTGTTTGGAGAGCTGGCCATCCTGTACAACTGCACTCGCACAGCAACCGTCACAGGTAAACGCACACTTTTTCATTATTACACACTGGAACTAGCAACTCGGCTGTTCCCAACAAACATCCAATAATTTTCTCTCAATTTGATGTTCAGAAATTCTGAAAATGGCTTACGTGTTTGTCCAAACAATGACCCCGGTGAAGGCCACTTTACAGCCATCAGTGCTGCTGGAAATGAAATCAATTCAGGCTGTGAAAAAGCTTTAATGGCGCATTAAAGTATGTATTTATCCAGGCAACAACAAATGGAAACTGTGGGTCGGCCACAGACATCACCCCTGCACAGTTTAGTTCTCCGTTCTGATTAATAAACTCCCATTTGTCCGAAAGTCTTCCTCGATGCCGCTTGAACTGTGGAGCTCTTTTAAAAGTCTGGTTCACCCAAACAAACGCACACAAAAACACATTTTTTTCACGCTTTTAGGAAAGACATGCCGTTTGATTTTTCAGACGTATTTTTCCAACGAAATCTTAGGTTTTTAGATGTCAGTCTCTGAGTAAATAAAACAGAAACTATCAGCATTTATCAATACTATCAGGGTGATTATTTTAGTGTGTGGGATTTGGGTGCACTGGCCCTTTAAAGGCTGAGGTGCAGTGTTACCTTTGGACGGAGCCAGGCTAGCTGCTCCTCCCGCGAAAAACACCCACATAGGTAGTTTGTTCAAGCATCAATTCTGACCTATATTTAGGTTTCTAGTGGCGGCGCCCTCTAGTGGCCGTAGTAGTTATGACGGGAGCAAAGCAGGAAGTAAGGTGAGGAAGTATAATGGCGCGTTCACACCAAGGTGGTTCACACGAATTTGGCGGCCCGATTCCATACAAAGTCAATGCAAAGACGTAAATGGACGTGAAGTCGCAGCACGAAGACACTAAAATACTGGAACGATTTCGAAGATTTTTGTTCCTATCAGTCACTTTCACACAAAAACATGGGAAAATAGGGTTGACAAAAAACCCACTTTCACTCTTCACCTGTCTGTTAATGTTGCATCTTTCTTCATGTTTTTTCTTCATGCCTTTTTATTATCCTGGCTGACATTTGAGATTCGGGTGATGGATTGACTTCAAATGCCGCGTCAAACTAATTCCTGTGTGTATTTGTGTATCGCCTTGATGTGCTGGAGGGAAGCCTAAACCCTGACTGATAAAGCTGTGTGTTTCTGACAAGAATCTGTTTACAGCTCGCTCTCTCTCTCTCTCTCTGGGCTGTGTGAAGTATAAAGAAGAAAACATCCATTTATCTTTAGAAGAGGTTCTGAACTCACCTTTTCTCTCCTCTGTGTGCCTCCCACAGCGACTGTCCTTGGTTCGTTCAATGTCATCCCAGTGAGTGAAAGAGAAAGAAAGAGAGAGAGAGAGAGAGAGAGAGAGAGAGAGAGAGAGACACACAGAGAGAGAGAGAGAGAGAGACGAGAGAGAGAGAGAGAGAGAGAGAGAGAGAGACGAGAGAGAGAGAGAGAGAGAGAGAGAGAGAGAGAGAGGCAGAGAGAGAGAGAGAGAGAGAGAGAAAGAAAGAGAGAGAGAGAGAGAGAGAGAGAGAGAGAAAACATTTAGAAGCACTAAAGAAATCAAGACAGTTCTCCCATCACATGCAAGAATGAATCACGGTCTGACCCTTGACACTTCTCACAATCAGAGGAGGGAACGTTTTCCTGATGCATGCAAGGCCGGCCCGTGATAAAGGCAGTATAGGCGAATGCTAGGGGCGCCTAGAAAAATACAAAAGTTAAAGATAAGAAGAAAAAAGTGGGGGTGTGGGTGGGGGGGGGAGAATGGGAAAGAGCTCCAAAAACACTGAAAAAAGCGGAAAAAACAACGTCGGACAAAGACGTCGGACAAACTTCGAAAGCAGCAACAAAACAAACCATGTTTTCCTAATCTTAACGGTCGTCGCCACATAAGGGTTTCCTTTTTGTCAGCTAAACTTGAATGCAACAGCCGTTGAAATGACCGTCACCTCACGGTGCTCTGAACAGAGTCACACTGAGAGATCCAGAGAGAGCTGTGTGGAGCTGATAGTCTTAACTAGCTTTGTAGCGACTCATTTGGCGACGGCTTGAATGTAACGGACGTTCAATAATATCAAAAAGTTACGCACTAAAGCTTTAAACATCACGAAGAAACCACAGTTTTTTGCAATTTCATCGCATAAAATTGCATAACTATCCCGCATATTCCATCGCATTTCTTAAGAAAACGTGCTGCATAATTAAGAATTGAAAAACTCCGCATTTTTCTGGAAGGACTGTAAAGCTTTAATTGTAATGTGACCGGCGGTTGCCTAATTTCGTAGGATATCGTACGAAATTGTTGCGCATAAGTTTTCATACGATATCGTACGAACCCGTCCATTAGAAAGCGTTTATAAAATAAATAGGGGTGTCAGCATTAACGCGTTAATCGCTAGCTAGTTAACACTATACTCGACAGCAGCTAACGTTAGCCTACCGCTAGCTAGTTAACACTATACTCGACAGCAGCTAACGTTAGCCTACCGCTAGCTAGTTAACACTATACTCGACAGCAGCTAACGTTAGCCTTCCGCTAGCTAGTTAACACTATACTCGACAGCAGCTAACGTTAGCCTACCGCTAGCTAGTTAACACTATACTCGACAGCAGCTAACGTTAGCCTACCGCTAGCTAGTTAACACTATACTCAACAGCAGCTAACGTTAGCCTACCGCTAGCTAGTAGCTGGATTAAACAGGGTTAAATGCTGACAGCTAACGCTAAACGGTGTAAAGTGTGACTGTGTTTTACTGTAGAGGATTCAACACCGGGATGTAACAATCTGCAGCTGCCATCGGAGAAACAACACAGACGGTGCGTTCAATGAAACTGGTAAACTACAGCCTCGTGGTGCATTCAAAGTTGTTTGTTCAAATGTGTGACTAGATTAAATATATAATAAACAAATACAAATCTTAAAATCAAGTCCATTAAGTCACTTTCTTTGCATTCATTTGATTCCCAATCAAGATCCTCTGGTAAGAACGGCTTTCCATTGTTAATACGTTCTTAAAAACTGTGGTAAAACATGTGATTAATCGCGATTAACTATAGATATTCAACGATTAATCGCGATTAAGAAAATGTAATCGTTTGACAGCCCTAAAAATTAATTGGGAGGCTGAATGTCTCCCCTGCGCCGGGAGTTTGAAACCTCGTCTCCGAGATAACCCTGAAGACATCTTGAACGGTTATTTTCTCTGAGTTAAACTCTCCACGGACAGTAAAACTGATCGCCTCGTGTCAAATTAATGGCTGTTAAATGGAGCCCTTGCTGCAGAATAAAGCAATTGGAAAAGCTCTTCCCTCTCAGGGAGCTGCAGAGAGAGGACGACGACGACGACAATGATGATGATGATGATGATGGTGGAAACAGTGAAGGGTGAGGCAGAGTGTGGGGGAAGGTGCCTGAGAGCTTAGAGAGAGGACCAGGAGCAATGGGTTCACATGTAAATAAGCACAATGCCTCAAGTTGCTATAGCAACATGGACGTCCTTCAATTGAAAATCTCAGTCGGAGAAAAAAAATTGTTCAGGGTCACCTACTGGATTTAATCACAGTCCTCACAGTTACACTTGTTCCTGTCGGGTTCTTTTAAAGGGGAACTATGCAGCTTTTTTAACTTAATTTACATTGAAGCGTAACTCTCGCCAAAATGCAACCTAGGGTCTTTGTGTGAATGTACCAGAGTCAAACATTTAAAAGTATATTTAGGACGGAAACGCCACTTTTAAGATGTACCGTATTCTGGTTTTTGGGTCAAATGGCCTTTTGAATGGGAGTGCTAGGGGCGCTACGATGCTAGCCTCAAAATATCTATGTTTAAACCACTAAGAAGGCTCCACACAACATGAGACTTTGCTCCAAGTATCACCAGGGGCTCTACACCTTAACCACAGCACTGACTACACTGGTTGGTACCCAGAGTTCACTAAAAAGAAAGGTTTTGAGAAACTCAACGTAGCTGAGCGTTACTGAGCAGCCTCCAACTGAGCTTGAAGACGTAGATGTGACGTGAGCAACCTGTCTGAAAGTTGGAAGTCTTCTGGTAGCTGTGCCAAGAGAAATCTCAATCATTCCCAATCTAGCAGAGACGGAGAGCGTAGGTATATGTAAGGAGATAACATAGACACAGGCTCATTATTGATCACTAAAATGATAGTTAACATTAGTCATTACACTTAAACAGCTGATGGAAGTCCAAACTGCCTGAGAGCTTCTCCTGTACTATACGGTAACTCCTCTACTATGAGACAGGAAGTCTCGTGGTTATGACCCAATCGTTAGCCTATTGTTATAAAAACGTCTGCTACGGAGCCATAACGTGAGCTACAAGGTAATGGAGCCTTTTATACATTGTCGTGTTTCTTTAGAAATAAACAACGGACAAATAGAGTCTTTAAACGCTTCAGATGTAAAGTTATTCTCTGTCAAAGTGACGTCAGAATGAATGGGAGTCAATGGGATGCTAACGTCAGGTGATCGTTTGGTAGCATCAAAATGGTGCCATAGGAGGTTCGAGCTCTGAAGCGAAGCTTACCCCCTTGGGGTAGACGCTCCATATTCATACTCCATCTTGAACTACGTTAGCCGGTAAGGGACATACAGGACATACTGCTCCGCCTTTCGTGTTTTCTCTGTCACATGATAAACTCTCAGCTGCTGCTAATGCTGCTAACGGGTATCGTAGCTTCCCGGCCCCGGCAGGTTTGAAGAAGGAAACATGGAGGACCACACGTATTCAAAATCCAGATTTCAGGAACAGGAGTCTTCTTCTTCGCCCAGAAAAAGGAGATTGAAAAGAGCAAGAGACCGGCTCTTTTGAAGCGTGAAGGCTACCGTAGCTGTAATACGTACTTTGAACTGCGTGGTGCGAGCGAGTGTTGATTGCGATATATGATCTCAATGCTACACGGGAGACATTCCTACACATTGGACCTTTAAGTTACCAGCTAACGCTAGCGGTAGCGGTGGTAACAAATCTAGTTGTAGCCTTGCAAGGTGTGACCCTGCAAGATACCCAGTATGTACATATTATGATGATTAAATGGGAGATGGTGTCAGACTTTAGTCTTTTCAAAAAAGTCTGTTCAAAGGCAATAAATCCCTTTCTGATTTCTGATGTGCTTGCTTTGTCTGTCTGTCTGTCTGTCTGTCTCTGTAGCACTGACCGACATCAAGCTGTGGGCGATCGACCGACAGGGTTTCCAGACCATCATGATGAGAACCGGTCTCATCAAACATTCCCAGTACATGGACTTCCTCCGCAGGTACACAGCCCACACATGTGCTCTACTACACTCTACTTCACTGTCTGAAGCTCACTCCACATGACGATGACTCACTCCTCTCTCTCTCTGAACTCTCCTCTCAGCGTTCCCTCGTTTCAGTCGCTACCCGAGGACATCCTCAGCAAACTGGCTGACGTGTTGGAGGAGGTGATGCTTTTTTCAAAAAGTCCTTTTCTATAACAAGCTCTAGGGGTGCACAATATGAGGAAAATATGCAACAACCAGTGGCGGTTCTAGGGGGGGGAGGGGAAGGGTGGCCTGCTCTGGCATTTCCCCCCTCTCATTCCCCCTGCTCTGGCGTTTCCCCCCTCTCATTCCCCCTGCTCTGGCGTTTCCCCCCTCTCATTCCCCCTGCTCTGGCGTTTCCCCCCCCTCTCATTCCCCCCTGCTCTGGCGTTTCCCCCCCCTCTCATTCCCCCCTGCTCTGGCGTTTCCCCCCCCTCTCATTCCCCCTGCTCTGGCGTTTCCCCCCTCTCATTCCCCCTGCTCTGGCGTTTCCCCCCTCTCATTCCCCCTGCTCTGGCATTTCCCCCTCTCATTCCCCCTGCTCTGGCGTTCCCCCCTCTCATTCCCCCTGCTCTGGCGTTCCCCCCTCTCATTCCCCCTGCTCTGGCGTTCCCCCCTCTCGTTCCCCCTGCTCTGGCGTTCCCCCTCTCGTTCCCCCTGCTCTGGCGTTTCCCCCTCTCATTCCCCCTGCTCTGGCGTTTCCCCCCTCTCATTCCCCCCTGCTCTGGCGTTTCCCCCCTCTCATTCCCCCTGCTCTGGCGTTTCCCCCCTCTCGTTCCCCCTGCTCTGGCGTTTCCCCCCTCTCATTCCCCCTGCTCTGGCGTTTCCCCCCTCTCGTTCCCCCCTGCTCTGGCGTTTCCCCCCCCTCTCGTTCCCCCCTGCTCTGGCGTTCCCCCCTCTCATTCCCCCTGCTCTGGCGTTCAACCCCTCTCATTCCCCCTGCTCTGGCGTTCCCCCCTCTCATTCCCCCTGCTCTGGCGTCTCAACGACCGCAAACGGAGTTACAGTTACATTATGAAGTGTAGTTTTCTGCTGATACTCTTTCAACTAACACTAAAAATCTCAGAGTGTCTTTCGCGATATCGCAGCCTTTCTCGGTGTGTTTATTGCGCCAGTTGATATTGTGGTGGCGATAAATAAACAAAGTATTGTGCAGCCCTAGTAAGCTCACAGACATGCAGTCACAGTATCTGTTTCTTCCATCTGACAAATACAAATGGTTAGAAACCGTGTGTTCAGTGATCTAAGGTAACACATGATTCACCTTCCTCTCTCTCCTTCTGTCTGTCTCCCTCTCTCCCCTCTCCCTCCCTCTTCCCCCCCCCTCGCTCTCTCTTCCATCTCTCTCTCTCTCTCTCTCTGTCTGTCTGTCTCTCCCGCTCCCTCCCTCTCTCTCTCTCTCTCTCAGACTCATTACAGCGACTGTGATTACATTATCCGTCAGGGAGCCACCGGAGACACATTCTTCATCATCAGCGAAGGACAGGTGAGGGTGAAGGATGGTGGATTTATTAGGAGGTGAAAAGAGAGACATTAACAGAGAGAGATACTGATGTGAACAACAATCTTTGAAATTGGTCCAGTACTGAGCGTCCACTAAAAGTTCTGTTGTTGCCGCTGACAGACTCAGATTATTATTCTAAGTGTCTGGCAACATTATGAAAGGATCCCTACAGAGATAGACCTTTTTGTTAAAGAGGAAGATCCTTTTAGTTTAACATGGAACAGCCCCGAAATCACCATCACCAAACTACACCAGACTCCATGTAAATAATCAGGACTTTTAGCGTGTATAGAGCCAGCATATCTCCACCAGACTCCATGTAAATAATCAGGACTTTTAGTGTGTATGTAAATGGTAATACTCAACTTAAATACTGAAATACTTCAACCAAACCAGAGTGGTGATTGTTGGAACAGTGGAAAGATGAACCAAGACAGCTTTTGGTAGTTTTATGTAGTTTCTGTCGACTTTGAATGAAGTGTGTTTTACGATGATGAAAGTCCTGATTATTTACATGGAGTCTGGTGGAGTTTGGTGATGGTGATTTCAGGGCTGTTTCGTGTTAAACTAAAAGGATCTCACTCTTTAACAAAACACGAACCATGTTGTAAAAGTGCTGTGCGCGTGAGATGTGACATGCAGCTGGGAAATCAAATCTAGAAGACAAACATGTACAAATGGACATTGTGCAAAAACGATAAAGTGACATTAGTTGTGTCTGTGTCACATGCCCAGGCAGATTACAAAGAAAACATGCAGAGCTTTCAGTCTAATAAATAAATGTTGTGTTGTGTGATGTCGACAGGTTAAAGTCTCTCAGCAGGACTCACCTGGGGGCGAGCAGGTGAACGTGAAGACGCTCGCTAAAGGAGATTGGTTTGGAGAGCAGGCTCTGAAAGGGTGAAAACACACGCACGCACACACACACACACACAGCCACTCACACACATACAGAGACACACACACACACACACACAGCCACTCACACACACACACACACACACACACACACACACACACACACAGCCACACACACACACACACACACACACACACACACACACACACACACGCCACACAGCCACACACATGCATACACAGACACAGACACACACACACGCGCACAGCCACTCACACGCAGCCACACACATGCATACACAAGACACACACACAAACATACTTTGTTTTTAAATGTATTTCCAACCACAGTGTTTGTTCAAATGCCTAAAGTGTTACCCTGACAGTATGCAGGGCTTTTCACTTTTACTGCAGTAAACGATCTGAGTACTTTAGGTGCTTCTCATGTCGCTTGACTCCTCCACTTGCCATCCTTCCTCGTCTCAGTCCCTCCCACCGAGGAGGCACAGGGGGGACGCGAGGAAATCATTGGAAGAGGGGGCAAAGAGCAAATGTGTTTTAGAGAGATGAGACGTCCTTTCTGCTGAAGCGTCATATGAATTCATCAGCTGTTTGGACCGAGTTAGCAACTCCTTCAGCTGCACGGCTTCCGGGAAAGCTACTCTCTGTATCCTCAGCTATAGCTCCTCGATGATCCCTCCTCGGGGCAGAAATAAGAGCTTAGAGACGGCCTTCACCGAGGAGGGACAGAACAACTTCCGGTTTGACCGAGGAGAGTCGAGGAGCTATCAGATAAGAGACATGGGATGCAGCTTTTGTCCACCGGTCATACACACTCTGCCTGCACGTCTGATTTCTGTTTCCTGTTTCCTGTGTGCAGTGAGGATGTTCGTACCGCCAGCGTCACGGCTGTGGGAGACGTTACCTGTCTGGTCATTGACCGAGAGTGAGTGAGCTCCATCACAACTGTGTCCACATTCAAAAGCAAACTCAAAACTCTACTATTCTCTCAGTGCATTTGATTAATTACTGTGTGTGTGTGTGTGTGTGTGTGTGTGTGTGTGTGTGTGTGTGTGTGTGTGTGTCTCTGCACGGTAACACTTAGTTTTTTTCTTTGTTGTCTTATGTTGACGATGATACTGTATTTGTATGCTTTGTTCTCATGTTTATGCTTATATATTTTCATTTTCCCTTTTAATGTAAAGCACTTTGAGTTTACGTGTAATGAAAGGCGAATGGATTTCTGAATATTTCTGAATAAAATTGCCATTTGTCCACCGTGAACGTCCAGTTTTTACATCCTCACTTTGCACTGGTCCTTTAAAAAGACATCTTTGTGTCCCAGGCTGTTCAAGCAGCTGATTGGAGGACTGGACGACGTCAACAACAAGCAGTACGACAGTGACGAGGTCAAGGCAAAGTGAGTTCATTCATTCATTCATACATATACACATACATATACACATACATATTATATATATATATATATATATATATATACATACACATACATACACATACATATATACATACACACACACACACACATACACACACATATACATACACACACACACACACATATATACATACACACACACATATATATATACACACACACATATATACACACACACACATATATATATACACACACGTATACATATTTATTTCTTTTTTTCTTTTTTTTTAAGAATAAGGGTTTATGTAACAGCTGCAGAAGAAGGCCACAGACACTAACTTCATAAATGTCTCCTTTTCAGCTCTGGAGCCCTTTTTAGACTTTATATATGTCTTTCCTTGCATTCTTATGTCTTTATATTTATTGTATCATTTTTATTGTGAAGCACTTTTGTGATTTTTATCGGTGAAAGGTACTTTATCAGTAAACTTTACTTACTTGCTTATTTGCTTACTTGGAACATGCAGCTCTGTTCTGGCTATTTTACTTTTCTCAGTTTTACACATTAGTGGAAAGTAGCTGACTACATGTACTTACTTGGGTATACGTGCAGTTTAGTGTCCCAAATTCCCTGTAACGTAACCCCATTTGTACAGGTCCTATCCCCTGACCAATCGGCTATCCTAACCTTAACCACTCCAGGTCAAATGCCTAACCTCAACCAATCGAGCTGCTTCGTAGGGCGGGTCTTGGCGTGGCCATAGTGGGATTTGGGACACTTAATTGCATGCAAACTGCTTACTTGTACTTCAAGTTTTGGGTACTTTACTTTGAGCATTTTCACATTAAGCTACTTTATACCTCACTACATTTCACTTTGTTATTGCACTAAATGGATTTGATAACGTCTACCGGCTCAGCTCAGGGATTTATGAAAGAGGTAAAGATACTTACAAACAGAAGTGGAATCCACATGCAAGCAGGGCAGGTAAACGCTGCCGTTTACAGGTTACAGAGTACAGATGGATTACGGGTTAAATACTGCAGGATTAATGAGGGAAAGTGGAAACAGGTGAGCAGGTGGACGTGGAAGTCAGAGTGACTGGGATGAAGAAAAGTCCGAGGACATCTGCTGGACAGGAGGGGAATGACAACAAAGCCCAAGAAGACGTCCTTAAATGTCTTGTTTTGTCCACAACTCAAAGATATTCAGTTTAGGAGTGAAGGAACTAGAAAACATTCACATTTTACAAGCTGGCATCACACATTTTTTTACCTCAGTAATGATCCTCTAAGGACCACAAATAAAGGGATAGTTTACCCAAAAATCCAACAGTTTATTCATGCATGAAATGTGAAACACAGAAAGGTCTGTAGAGTATCTCGAGTAACCAAGTCATGATTTTTCTGAAAAGACACGTTGCTTAGAAGGTCTGTGGTGAAATCAATTGAGAAGATTCTCATCTTAAAGCTAAATAAAGTCTTTCAAAAGCCTCTTGGATCAGCTGAAAAATGCATCGTCACAAAGCCGTTACTCTGGTGTCCTTTCTCGCCTTCATTTAATGTCTCTCTTTGTCATTGTGTCCTCTGCTGTTCTCCGCAGTGTGCAGGCAGAGGTGGATTTCTTCTCCCGAGTGTCTCTCAGTGATTTCAACATCATCTGCACTCTGGGCATAGGAGGCTTCAGCCGTGTGGAGCTGGTGAGTGCCAGTTTTTCTTGCTCTTTTAAAGGTCCCATGGCATGAGTATCCTGCTCTGCCTTTGAGAAAATGAAAGCTCAGATGGGCCGATCTGGAATCTTCCCTTTATGACGTCATAAGGGGAAAGGTTACCTCCCCTTTCTCTGCTTTGCCCACCCATGAGAGAGAGAGAGAGACATCACGGCTTGCAAACGAGCGAAGCATGGCAGTTGGTCAAGGCCACACCCCCACCTTGCCGCTTTTATCTAATTTTTTTCGTGGTGGCCAACACGAAATGGGAACCATCTATTCAGAGGTTGGGTTTAGGAAAAAAACAACGGGGAAAGGACGCCTCACACGCTGGGAGGCGGCCGCGGGGGACGCGCGACAATAACGGGACAGTTGTGATTAGGAAAACAACGGGGAAACAAAATGCCACATGTGGGACGCGATTCCCGGTCTCCTGGGTGAAAGTCCTGTATTGTTTGACCCATCCACCGCCCTGACCAACCTCCCTACATGGATTTTCAGCTCTTTATACTACTCCCTACCATATTCGTGCTGTGATCACGAAATATGCTTCCCATTGAAAAACATTACTTTACATTTTCGTGCTGGCCACCACGAAAAAAATGAGAAAAACGTCCCTGTGAACACAAATCAATAGATTAAATAACGTGACCATTTCACGAACTGCCGTGAGACTGGGTTGTACAGTATTAGGGACCACTAAGGCCTATATAAAAGAGACTTCAGATACAGTATTAGGGACCACTAAGGTCTATATAAAAGAGACTTCAGATACAGTATTAGGGGACCATTAAGGTCTATATAAAAGAGACTTCAGATACAGTATTAGGGGACCACTAAGGTCTATATAAAAGAGACTTCAGATACAGTATTAGGGGACCACTAAGGTCTATATAAAAGAGACTTCAGATACAGTATTAGGGGACCACTAAGGCCTATATAAAAGAGACTTCAGATACAGTATTAGGGGACCACTAAGGCCTATATAAAAGAGACTTCAGATACAGTATTAGGGGACCACTAAGGTCTATATAAAAGAGACTTCAGATACAGTATTAGGGGACCACTAAGGTCTATATAAAAGAGACTTCAGATACAGTATTAGGGGACCACTAAGGTCTATATAAAAGAGACTTCAGATACAGTATTAGGGGACCACTAAGGCCTATATAAAAGCATACAAAAAGCAGCATGTCATAGGACCTTTAAAGGAGTTTTGCTTGCTTTTTTCCAAGTTTTTTTTTTTGGACAATTTTTCAACGTTTTTGGGACACTTTTTTCAAGGTCAGACACATAGAATAATAATCTGATCAGGAGTCTGTCAGCTGCTAAACAAGAACTTTTGTGAAGGTAAGTAGAAGCTGCACAATTGCCCTATTAACTCACATTGTAGCTTGTTTCTCCCCTGCCGACTGCAGCGATCTCGCTTAATACTGGACCAATGTCAAAGATTGGCACTTAGACACAAAAACATAGGAACATAGTGTCCAGGGTGAAGAAAAACGGTAGTTACCCTTTAAAGAGCTGTCCGTCTGTACTGAGTGTTCTGTGTTTCAGGTGCAACTAAAGAATGATCCCAACCGATCGTTTGCCCTGAAAGTGTTGAAGAAACGTCACATCATGGACACCAGCCAGCAGGGCCACATCCTGTCCGAGCGTCGCATCATGATGGAGGCTCACAGTCCTTTCATCATCAGGTCACACTGCTTCTTATGTTGCTAAGAATTTATTCAGAGCACGTCACGCTCTAGGATCTAAGTGGTGGCAAGAGGTGACTTTATCTTGCACTGTAAAATATTCCAGCAGATGGGGCACCATAAAAATACAGTTAAATAACAGAAAAAAATGCACTTATTTACTCACTTATTTACTTACACAATTATTCACGCACTAATTATGCACTTATTTACTTACAGAATTACTTTCGCACTTATTTACGCATTTATTTACTTTCGCACTTATTTATGCACTAATTTACACACTTATTTACTCACTTACTTTCGCACTTATTTACTCACTTACTTTCGCACTTATTTACTTACACAATTATTTACACACTTATTTACTCATGAAATTACTTATGCACTTATTTACGCATTTATTTACTCACGAAATTACTTACGCACTTATTGCACACTTATTTACTCACGAAATTACTTACGCACTTATTTACACACTTATTTACTCACAAAATTACTTACGCACTTATTTACGCATTTATTTACTCACGAAATTACTTACGCACTTATTTACTCACTTATTTACACACTTATTTACTCACGAAATTACTTACGCACTTATTTACGCATTTATTTACACACTTATTTACTCACGAAATTACTTACGCACTTATTTACTCACTTATTTACGCACTTATTTACACACTTATTTACTCACGAAATTGTTTACGCACTTATTTACGCATTTATTTACTCACGAAATTACTTACGGAATTACTTACGCACTTATTTACTCACGAAATTACTTACGGAATTACTTACGCACTTATTTACTCACGAAATTATTTACTCACTTATTTACGCATTTATTTACTCACGAAATTACTTACGCACTTATTTACGCATTTATTTACTCACGAAATTACTTTCGCACTTATTTACATACACAATTATTTACGCACTTATTTACTCACGAAATTACTTACGCACTTACTTTCGCATTTATTTACGCATTTATTTACTCACGAAATTACTTACGTACTTATTTACGCATTTATTTACACACTTATTTACTCACGAAATTACTTACGCACTTATTTACACACTTATTTACTCACGAAATTACTTACGCACTTATTTACGCATTTATTTACTCACGAAATTACTTACGCACTTATTTACTCACTTATTTACGCATTTATTTACTCACGAAATTACTTACGGAATTACTTACGCATTTATTTACTCACGACATTACTTACGCACTTATTTACACACTTATTTACTCACGAAATTACTTTACGGAATTACTTACGCACTTACTTACGCACTTATTTACTCACTTACTTACGCACTTATTTACTCACGAAATTACTTTCGCACTTATTTACGCACTTATTTACTTACACAATTATTTACGCACTTATTTACACACTTATTTACGCACTTATTTACTTACACAATTATTTACACACTTATTTACTCACGAAATTGTTTACGCACTTATTTACGCATTTATTTACTCACGAAATTACTTACGCACTTATTTACGCATTTATTTACTCACGAAATTACTTACGGAATTACTTACGCACTTATTTACTCACGAAATTACTTACGCACTTATTTACGCATTTATTTACTCACGAAATTACTTACGCACTTATTTACTCATTTATTTACTCACGAAATTACTTACGCACTTATTTACTCACTTATTTACGCACTTATTTACTCACGAAAATACTTTCGCACTTATTTACGTACACAATTATTTACGCACTTATTTACTCACGAAATTACTTACGCACTTATTTACGCATTTATTTACACACTTATTTACGGAATTACTTACGCACTTATTTACTCACTTATCTACTCACAAAATTACTTACGCATTTATTATGCAATTACTTACACACATATTTACTTACGGAATTACTTCCGCACTTATTTATGCAATTACTTACACACATATTTACTTACGGAATTACTTCCGCACTTATTTACTTCCGCATTTATTTATGCACTAATTTACACACTTACTTACTTATGCAATTACTTACGCATTATTTACACACTTACCCGAGGGAATCTGGTGGATAAATGGAAAATGGCAATAAAGGGCCTTGAGAGTAGAGGAAATGTGGCTGAAGAGATAGATGCAGAATGAGCAGCAACATACCCAAGTGAGGCGTGCATTGTGAGAAACACAGTCTTTGTTTTTGTGCAGGCTGTATCGGACTTTCAGGGACTCCAAATATCTGTACATGCTGCTGGAGGCGTGCCTCGGAGGAGAACTGTGGACGCTGTTGCGAGACAGGTGTGGGACTGTTTGTGTTTAAGTGTTCAACTCTGAGAGGCCGTGAGACCGTCAGCGTCAGCCTTCATTCTGTGTTGCAGGGGATCGTTTGATGACGGCATCACTCGCTTCTACACCGGCTGTGTGGTTGAGGCTCTGGCTTTCCTGCACTCCAAAGGGATCATCTACAGGGACCTCAAACCTGAGAACATCATCCTGGACCACCGAGGATACGCCAAGCTGGTGTGGACACACGTTAGACTGTAAAAATAACAGATAAAGCTTCTGGGTTTGAAAAGGGAAGCCAATAGAGGCAGAGCGCTTTGCGTCATACTCTGAAAGCCACGCCCACCGGAGAGGAAAACAACTCTCCGCTTTACATTGACTTGTAATGCGTGAGAGGTGCATCCTCGTCAATTTCGTCTGCTAGCAAACAACAGAAACATGCCTAAGAGCTGCTGTGTGCTGATATTCACTACCAACAATGTAAAGAACCGAAAAACTGAGCTTTTATGAAGTCAAACGTGGATAAAGATGTGAGGAATAAGCAGAGAGAATGGAGAGACACTAAGCTAACGTTATGTCCATTGTTGTACAGTAAGCATTTAGTACCAAGTCAAATATCCCCATTTCAGTTTTAGCCTAACTATATGTCGGTAAGTTAAGCTAACACAGTCGGGTCTACAGCTTACAAAACCTTAAGTTCTGGGTTCTTTGCATTGTAGGTAGTGAATATCACCACACAGCAGCTTTTGGGCATTTTTCTGTCGTTTGCTAGCAGACGTAATTGACGAGGAGGAAACCTTCACGCAATACAAGTCAACGGAGAGTGGAGAGTTGTTTTTGTCGCTGGTGGAGAACTTAAATGCACTCTGTCTCTATGCTGAAGATCCTTAAAGCTGTATTCTATCTAAAAACATTTCAAAAAAAGCGACAGAAACGTAAAAAAAAACCAAAAAAACAAGATGGTGACATATAAATTACCAAACTCGAGAAATGAAAATGGATGCTACGTCTGTTATTTTTACTGTATTATATACAACATACAATGTGGGTCAGATATTTCACAAAGGAAATGTTCATTATGTACGTTTCTTTGCGCACAGGTGGACTTTGGCTTTGCTAAGAAAGTGGGTCTGGGTAAGAAGACGTGGACATTTTGTGGGACTCCCGAGTACGTCGCCCCGGAGATCATCCTGAACAAAGGCCACGACAGCTCCGCTGACTGCTGGTCTCTGGGAATACTGGTCTTTGAGCTGCTCAGTGGCAGGTACACCAACATGTTTCACATTCTCATTAATGTCCGCAGAATAACTACTTCTGGATTAACTTAAATGAAAATGAGTACAGAGCACACATCAGAGGACCCATGGCCACTTCACGATGTTGTGCCTCGAGACTCAGAAACCAACCTGTTCTCCCACACCGGAGTCAGGTTATCTGCACACTTTTCAAAAAACTAAATTTATGCTTTTTAATATTTAAAAAAAAAATAATAATAATACCCTCTCCACAGCAGAACTAATGTCACTGTGAGGTGACAGTTCTTTCAGCGGCCGTTGTAGTGAACTTGCGTTTTCTCCTTAACTTCTTCAGGACATGAACACCTGTTTCCTGGGTGAAAGTCTTGTGTTTTCTCCTTAACTTCTTCAGGACATGAACACCTGTTTCCTGGTGAAAGTCTTGTGTTTTCTCCTTAACTTCTTCAGGACATGAACACCTGTTTCCTGGGTGAAAGTCTTGTGTTTTCTCCTTAACTTCTTCAGGACATGAACACCTGTTTCCTGGGTGAAAGTCTTGTGTTTTCTCCTTAACTTCTTCAGGACATGAACACCTGTTTCCTGGTGAAAGTCTTGAGTTTTCTCCTTAACTTCTTCAGGACATGAACACCTGTTTCCTGGTGAAAGTCTTGTGTTTTCTCCTTAACTTCTTCAGGACATGATCACCTGTTTCCTGGGTGAAAGTCTTGTGTTTTCTCCTTAACTTCTTCAGGACATGAACACCTGTTTCCTGGGTGAAAGTCTTGTGTTTTCTCTTTAACTTCTTCAGGACATGAACACCTGTTTCCTGGTGAAAGTCTTGTGTTTTCTCCTTAACTTCTTCAGGACATGAACACCTGTTTCCTGGTGAAAGTCTTGAGTTTTCTCCTTAACTTCTTCAGGACATGAACACCTGTTTCCTGGTGAAAGTCTTGTGTTTTCTCCTTAACTTCTTCAGGACATGAACACCTGTTTCCTGGTGAAAGTCTTGTGTTTTCTCCTTAACTTCTTCAGGACATGAACACCTGTTTCCTGGGTGAAAGTCTTGTGTTTTCTCTTTAACTTCTTCAGGACATGAACACCTGTTTCCTGGGTGAAAGTCTTGTGTTTTCTCCTTAACTTCTTCAGGACATGAACACCTGTTTCCTGGGTGAGAGTCTTGTGTTTTCTCCTTAACTTCTTCAGGACATGATCACCTGTTTCCTGGGTGAAAGTCTTGTGTTTTCTCCTTAACTTCTTCAGGACATGAACACCTGTTTCCTGGGTGAAAGTCTTGTGTTTTCTCCTTAAATTCTTCAGGATATTAACACCTGTTTCCTGGTGAAAGTCTTGTGTTTTCTCCTTAACTTCTTCCAGGACATGAACACCTGTTTCCCGGTGAAAGTCTCGTGTTTTCTCCTTAACTTCTTCCAGGACATGAACACCTGTTTCCTGGTGAAAGTCTCGTGTTTTCTCCTTAACTTCTTCCAGGACATGAACACCTGTTTCCTGGTGAAAGTCTTGTGTTTTCTCCTTAACTTTTTCAGGACATGAACACCTGTTTCCTGGGTGAAAGTCTTGTGTTTTCTCCTTAACTTCTTCCAAGACATGAACTCTCCTTCCCGGCTTTAAAGCCCTGTGTTTTTAGGAGCCAAACATCCCCCTCGACCTCCTCCCTACGAGGATCTTCAGGCTCTTATACAGCAGCAGTCAATGTGCTGCTGACAGTAATAAATACGTAGAATACATACAGATTACAGTGCATCACTTTTCATAGGTAGCTATATGTACCAATGCTTCATGCGAACAGCCTGTCTGGGATGAATAAATAAAACCGAGTTTCCTCTCTCTGTCCCCAGTCCTCCTTTTTCCGGCTGTGATCCCATGAAGACGTACAACATCATCCTGAGAGGCATCGACATGATCGAGTTTCCCAAGAAGATCACCAAGAGTGCCGCTAACCTTATCAAACGGCTCTGCAGGTTGATAGTGCACCGACTAAGTCAAACAGAGGGCTGCTTGTTTCTTTTAAAACATCTTACACATCCAAGGGCATAGGTTTTGTTTCAACATTGGAGGGGGGACATATTATAACGGGGGCGTCAAACGCTTGAATTCCTGCGTCTGAAATCGCTGGAAAACATATATTTACTGGTAAGAAGTAGGGTTGGATCCGAATATCGGACTATATGGATATTCATTCATTGGCTAGGTGTTAGATTTTTTAATTTTGGGATTTTAATATTTGTTTTTTGTTTAATTTTTCCTTTGGAGAGTGAGTTGTCTTTCATATTTTTTGATGATATCCCCTGCATCACCCCCCCCAAACTCTAAGCCTATGTTACAATCTATGTTTCTTTCAGGGACAATCCTTCAGAGAGGCTGGGAAATCAGAAAAACGGAGTGAAGGACATCCAGAAACACAAGTGAGAAAGTAAAGATGTTTATCGTCATGCGCAGTGGTGGAATGTAACTAAGTACATTTAATCCAGTACTGTACTCAAGTACAAATGTTGAGGTACTTGTACTTTACATGAATGTTTTCTTTTCATGCCACTTTCTTTTTCTACTCTACGCTACATTTCAGAGAGAAATATTGTACTTTTTACTCCACTACATTCATCTGTTACAGCTTTAGTTACTAGTTACTTTACACATTAAGATTCCTGCACACAAAACACATGTAGTTTATAAAATATGATGTTTTATTATAAACTAAAAAAGTGAGGATTTTTCTATACTAAAACTTTTGCATAAGTAACATTTTCAATGCAGGACTTGAAGAAGAGGGACAGTTAGACTCAGCGTCAGTGGGTCAGCGGACCGCTAACATTAGACCCAGAGGCAGTGGGTCAGTGGACCGCTAACGTTAGACCAGCGTCAGTGGGTCAGCTGACCGCTAACATTAGACCCAGAGGCAGTGGGTCAGCGGACCGCTAACATTAGACTCAGCGTCAGTGGGTCAGCGGACCGCTAACATTAGACCCAGAGGCAGTGGGTCAGTGGACCGCTAACGTTAGACCAGCGTCAGTGGGTCAGCTGACCGCTAATGTTAGACCCAGCAGCAGTGGGTCAGCTGACCGCTAACGTTAGACCCAGCAGCAGTGGGTCAGCGGACCGCTAACGTTAGACCCAGCAGCAGTGGGTCAGCTGACCGCTAACGTTAGACCAGCTGCCAGTGGGTCAGCTGACCGCTAACGTTAGACCAGCGTCAGTGGGTCAGCGGACCGCTAATGTTAGACCCAGCAGCAGTGGGTCAGTGGACCGCTAACGTTAGACCAGCGTCAGTGGGTCAGCGGACCGCTAACGCTAGACCAGCGTCAGTGGGTCAGCGGACCGCTAACGTTAGACCAGCGCCAGTGGGTCAGCTGACCGCTAACATTAGACCCAGCAGCAGTGGGTCAGCTGACCGCTAATGTTAGACCAGCGTCAGTGGGTCAGCTGACCGCTAATGTTAGACCCAGCAGCAGTGGGTCAGCTGACCGCTAACGTTAGACCCAGCAGCAGTGGGTCAGCGGACCGCTAACGTTAGACCCAGCAGCAGTGGGTCAGCTGACCGCTAACGTTAGACCCAGCAGCAGCAGTGGGTCTGCGAAAACGAGCCGAATAAAGCGTCACTCGTGGAGACAGCAATGTGCTTTGCATGGATGAAGCAAGTTAAGTTGACTCATTTAGCGGCTGGCTCTCTGCCTCGTAGCGTTACTGCTCGTTTGTCCATCAGTTATTGTAAAACCTCAGCTCTGCGACTTATAGTAGACGACATATTATCGGAAGTGTATACGTCACCATGGCAATGGTACCCGTAAAAATGGCTGCTGCTCTGACCATTCTGCTACGTTGATTTGAATGGAAATGGCCTTTCTATCCATTTTATTTCTATGGACTTCACTGTGAGTGCTTCCTGCAGGAGTTACACTGTTCTCATGGCAACACGTCTTTGTCCTTCAGGTGGTTTGAAGGCTTCAACTGGGACGGCCTCCGCCAGGGAACCGTGGCCTCTCCGTTCACGCCCACGGTGGGTATCCTTCAGTCTCTCTTATATTCTTTTCCCACCAAAATCCTGTTAGTTTTTCTATACAGTATACAAAACTCTGCTGTATGTTCACTCGATATCTTGGTTAATAAACTCGGACCCAGTCCTCCGCTCAGATCGCTCTGCGTTCACCGTCACTCTCTCAATTGCGCCACCACACACTCTTACGACATAGGGATAGTAAACATCAGAAAGCATGACGGGTGCCAGTGAAAATGTGTTTACTTCTCTTTATTCTTACATGCAGTGACGGACTGGCCATCTGGAATTTGGGCATCCAGCATCCAATCCTATTTTTGGTATCCAGAAGGGCTGCCCCCCTGTGGACCCCTATGGGCCACTACTGATGCGTAGAAAGATTCACTGGGAAGGCAGAGTTCCTAATTTCCAAGCTAGGTTATTGACAAAAATAGGGCCGGTGTGTTGCAAATAGAGATGGTCTGATACCATTTTTTGCTTCCCGATACCGATTCTGATACCTGAACTTGCGTATCGGCTGATACAGAGTACTGATCCGATACCAGTGTGTCATATATTTTAACTGTATACTACTATCGCTGTATGGATGATATGATGTATAACAGCTGTATACTACTATCTCTGTATGGATGATATGATGTATAACAGCTGTATACTA
>NC_135870.1:2224981-2227481 GCF_031162955.1 Sander vitreus | reverse complement strand
ACAGTTTTTATATATTATTACCGTATTTGTTTCTAAAGAGTATTTTCAATAATTTTGCACTGGAACTACATTTTGGCTTAGTTTCCCATTCTCGGACCCTTTAACGGACTGACTGTTTCCGTCTCTTTTTATTGTATAATTCAGTTTGAAAATGGTTTAAAGTCTGTTCTGCTTAAATACACAGAGATAAAATGATTTCAAAAATGTTTCACTATCATCTACTACATCCAAAGAAAATCAAATATAATTGAATAAACTGTGAAACTGTGAATGAGCAGATATTTAGTGCTTCAGAAGAATTGGTTGTACTCATTTCTCTTAGTTGTAACATGTTTGGTTTGCTTTCTTCGTATTAAAGAATAAAACCTCAAGGCTTTGGTTATGACGTATCTCATTATAACCAGAATATATTTGATATTAATGTCTGCAGAAGTGCCAAACATGGCTGCTCATCATCACGTTGATTATGCCCAAGGAACTACTGTTTAAGTGAGGGTTGGTGAGTGGTTGTGCAATAATATTGGTTGACACCATTACATGACTTTATTACTACTTTCCTAAAGTGGAAGTGGACTGATTGTTAATCTGCATCAGGTGTGTGATCATTTCAGACAGGTGTGAAGACGTTCAGAAACATCTCACATATGAGGGGAATGTGTGCCGAAACACAACGGCTGATTAAGTATAAGACGATCACCTCGTAACTCTCGGGGCTTAAACTCACAGCCTTTGGGTCCCCAGAAAGTGCCGATCTCAGTGAGCTATTGTCCAGGTGAGGACCTGGGGATAGAGAGAGGGCGAGAGAGAGAGGGAGGGGGGGGGGGAGAGCGGTGGAAGAGAGGGGGGGAAAGAGGGAGGGAGATGGGAGAGAGGAGAGAGGGGGGGAAGAGAGAGAGAGAGAGAGAGAGAGAGGGAAGAGAGGGAGAAGGGGAAACAGGGGAGAGAGGGGGCAGAGAGTGAGGGAGAGGAGTGAGAGAGAGAGAGGGAGGAAAGAGAGAGGGAAAAAGGGGGGACAGAGAGTGGGAGAGATGGGGGAGAGAGAGGGGGGAGAGAGGAGAAAGAGGGGAGAGATGTTTATCAGCATGTTGACCTGCAGGCTGTGGAAGAGACTGTGTTTCGAGGTTCACTGCTTCCTCCGGCCATGATGGAAACACAGCCGCCTCCACTAACCACTCGCTCACATTTCACCGCTAACCAATCACAGATAAGACACGCAGATAACCAATCACAGAGGACGAGTCACAGATGACGAGTCACAGATAAGACACGCAGATAACCAATCACAGAGGACAAGTCATAGATGACGAGTCCCAGATGAGACACAGTTTTCCACATCTGCAGCAGCTGTAGAGCACTGACTGCAGTAAAGTCATTCATCTTATTCATTCACTCTTTTTCTGTCATAGAATGAACCAGATGTTGAACCAGATGTTGAACCAGATGTTAAAACTAGATGCAAACATTGATATGCTTTTCTTTCATTGAAAAAGGGAAATATCTTTGAGAAGTCTCACATGGCTAACATATGACAAACGTAACAAACAAGCATAGGTTACTCACACACACACACATATACACACACACACACACACACACACACACACACACACACGCACACACACACACACACACACACGCACGCACACACACACGCACACACACACAGACACACACATACAGAGACACACACACACACACACTCACACACAATCAAACACAGAGACACACACACACCCACACACACGCACACACACACACGCACGCACACACACACAGACACACACACACACACACACACACACACACACACACACACACACACACACACACACACACACACACAGACGCACATACACACACACAGACGCACACACACACACACACACACATACACACACACACAGACGCACACACAGACACACACACACACACACAGACACACACACACACGCACACACACACACAAACACACACACACACACACACACACACACAGACAGGGGAGGGGGAAGGTACAACTATGCCCAATTCATCTTAACCCCAAGTCCAAACATGACTTTTTCTATAAACATAGTAGTGTATGTGAGAGAGAGTATAGTAGTGTATGTGAGAGAGAGTATAGTAGTGTATGTGAGAGAGTATAGTAGTGTATGTGAGAGAGTATAGTAGTGTATGTGAGAGAGAGTATAGCAGTGTATGTGAGAGAGAGAGTATAGCAGTGTATGTGAGAGAGAGTATAGCAGTGTATGTGTGAGAGAGTATAATAGTGTATGTGAGAGAGAGTATAGTAGTGTATGTGAGAGAGTATAGTGTATGTGAGAGAGAGTATAGTAGTGTATGTGAGAGTATAGTAGTGTATGTGAGAGAGAGTATAGTAGTGTATGTGAGAGAGTATAGTATAGTAGTGTATGTGAGAGAGAGTATAGTAGTGTATGTGAGAGAGTATAGTAGTGTATGTGAGAGAGAGTATAGTAGTGTGTGTGTGAGAGAGTATAGTAGT
>NC_135870.1:2189981-2219981 GCF_031162955.1 Sander vitreus | reverse complement strand
CACATGTTGTCCCTGACTTCCTGTGTGTGCTCCGTGGTCCAGATACTACAGCACTCTGCTGCAGGCGCTGCAGGCGTGCGACGAGCAGACGGTGGCGGCGGTAAGGACGGGCATAATGGCGAGGCTGGGCCCCGACATGGAGACCTTCCTGCAGCTGGTGCAGAACAAACCGTGCGCCAGTGACTCCGGCTCGGCCGCCTACAACAACCCGTCCAGCTGGAGGAACATGCCTGTGTTCAACATACAGCCGGGCTTCAAAAGCCGAGACCCCACTCACCTGTTCGCCAGGAAACGCTCTGTGGACAACACAGAGGGGCAGCGTTAAAGCCTGGCAGTAGATAACACACACACACACACACACACACACACACACACACACACACACACACACACACACACACACTAGGGCTGGGCGATATATCCATATTATATCTAAGGCTGGGTCAATACTTTTTAGGCACCTGCCTGCATTGCCTCTAAAGTGTTGAGTATGGAAAAATACCTCGTCATTCAATACCAAATTTCAAGCGTCAGTGAGCCAATCAGCACGCTTCTACCAAGATCTAACAATGTTTGTAATTGGCTGTCTAACGTTACACGCGTCCACCAGCCAAATGGCAAGGGAATGCTCACTTCTATTATTTGCCTTTACACACAAAGTATTTGGACAATATTGCCTCAATATCGACATCGATGTATTTGGTAAAATACTTTGATTTTTTTTTTCTCCATATCGCCCGGCTCTAACATAACATAACATACACTCGCTTTCACACACACTCACATGCAATCTGAATGTTTTCCCCCCACGCATGATTTTTCTTAATGATTACCTTTTGCAGCAAAGCGCTTTAGACGCTGATTTGGGGTAAAAAAAACTTCACTAAAACTTTTAACTAGGTTATTATGTTTGGCTCAGTAACTTCACTGTGTGACCGGTGTTACAGACGTTTGAAAAGAGAGGCCTATTACAGTGATTTGAACTGATATTTATTTTAATTTATGGAGGGTGGTATTTAACGTGAGAGGGGACGAGGCTGTGGAGTCCCGACGCTGCTTTTCGCGCTGGCCGTGGAGAGTCCGTCGCGACTCCCGTTGAAGGGTCTGAGGCTACGTCTTACATCGCTACGTTTTGGTATTTTGGGAGTAATGTTTCTTGGATTTATGGACATTTAGTCTGGATGGACATCGGAGATAATATATCGTCAGAAAGTGGAAGTCACACTGAATCTAAAAATGGGTGTATCACGTTGGTGTGTTCCGATCTGACCGAGTGAATAACAGCTTGTCCTTTAGGAAGGCATCTAAGACAACGTTTACATCGCTACGTTTTGGGTTTTTCAGCTGAGTTTTGAGCCAAAAGTGTTCTCCGTGCACCAAGTGATTTTTTTTTAAGTCTCAGAGAACGAGACGTCGTGACCGATGACACCCAATCAGGAGGAGAAACATTGGCGTCAGTGTCGGTGTTACCAGAGGTCTCCGTTTGCGGCCGTTGAGACTGAAACACAACCCCGCAGATTCCAAACCAAAACGGGTCAGAAGAGTTTCAAATGTCTCCGGTTTAGGGGCTCGGAAACACCAGAGCAGGGGGAATGAGAGGGGGGAACGCCAGAGCAGGGGGAATGAGAGGGGGAAACACCAGAGCAGGGGGAATGAGAGGGGGGGAAACACCAGAGCAGGGGGGGGGGAATGAGAGGGGGGGGAAACACCAGAGCAGGGGGAATGAGAGGGGGGAAACACCAGAGCAGGGGGAATGAGAGGGGGGAACACCAGAGCAGGGGGAATGAGAGGGGGAAACACCAGAGCAGGGGGAATGAGAGGGGGGAACACCAGAGCAGGGGGAATGAGAGGGGGGGAACACCAGAGCAGGGGGAATGAGAGGGGGGAAACACCAGAGCAGGGGGAATGAGAGGGGGGAACGTAGCAGAAGATATTCCTTTTTTAAACCAAAACATAGCGATGTAGATGTGGCCTTACATCACTTTATTTAGTTCCTAATGTTGGATGTGATGTTTCTGTTGCTGGGGTAACTCGGCCGACTCGGCTGCTTTGTGTTAGAAATAAATGATATCAATGATTCTTGGCTCCTGTGATATTTTTTGGGGGGGGGATCTGATCAAAACCTCCAATTATATAAGACAGAAAAGGACTTTAACTAAACAAATAGTCAAATATATGTGACATATATATATATATGTCTGTCCTCCCTCCCGTACTATTTATTTGGAATACCTACAGTATCTTCCTAATCTGTCGTCATTTATTCTGGTCTGAAAGGGTTTCATGTTGAAATGTTAACGTTATGTTAGGACCATACATGTATGTTACCATGTATTTATCCATTTTAGTTCTTCAAACAACGTAAAGTACTAAAAGTAAAAGTACTCATGTAGAATGGCACATTCATCATCAACAACTGTAATCACAATCATCTCACACACACACACACACACACCCACACACATACATACACACACACACATACATACATACACACACACACACATACATACATACATACACACACACACACACACACACATACACACACACACACACACACATACATACACACACACACACACACACACACACACATACATACACACACAGACACACACACACACACACACACACACACACACACACACACACACACACACACACACACACACACACACACACACACACACACACATACACACACACACGTACACACACACATACACACACACATACATACACACATACATACACACACACACACATACACACATACATACACACACACACACACACACACATACATACACACACACACACACACACACACACACACACACACACACACACACACACACACACACACACACACATACATACACACACACACACACACACACATACACACACAGACACACACACACACACACACACACACACACACACACACACACACACACACACACACACACACACACACACACACACACACACACACACACACACACACACACAGACACACACACAGACACACACACACACACACACACACACATACACATACACACACACACACACACACACACACACACACACACACACACACACACACACACACACACACACACACACACACACACACACTCACTCTCTAACTATTTTGTAGTTTTCTGAACAGCCACCAGATGGAGTTCTAATACATATAAAAAATATCCTTTAACATTTTCTCAAACTTCACTCTGCCCAAAACTCCAAAACTCCAAAACTCCTCCTGAGGTGGAATGTAACTAAGTACAGCAAGAGGATTTTACAGTATTTCAAAAGTAATCAAAGTATTTACAACACGTCGCTTATTTTGAGCAATCTAATGCAATGTTTCCCAAAAGTATAAATATATATATATATATATATATATATATACGGTCGTCCAAACGAGTCCTGTAAACGCACCGCCTGAAGACGCACTCTTTTGAAACCTGGTCCCAGGGTGAAAGAAATTTGAAAACGGCGCCCTTGCGACTCCGTTTGGACGGCGATACTTATCGTATCGATGATGTCATCGCCACGCCCCTCGACCTCTAGCCTTCGACCTCTCATCCCGCGACGACGTCTCACAACAACAACAACGACGGACTACATGCTTGTGTTCCAGCTGGAGAAGATAGTGAGACTATTAGGCTTACTGGGGCAAAATCTACTGTCTTTATGTGCATGCTTCTCCTCTTTTTCTCCGTTTTTTTGGTGAATTTCTGAAGCAGAAACCGCCACTCATAGGCCTGGAATATCAAGTAGCGTGTTGAGTCATTTACAAATGGATCCGTTTGGACGCATATATTCTTGGAACGATGCCAGTGAAGACGGGAGGTCGTTTTGGTACGTGTGGACGTGGTCTTATTGGGTATGAAAAGGACTCGACGTGGTAGTATTGTATACTGACTGTATGGTTCCTGGGCTTATATACTAAGTCTAGTTTGGATGGGTTATTTTTTTCGGTTTGATGTAGATAGACGGAAACAAAAAAGATGGAAAAGAAGAAAAAAAATGTGTAAATGTGTGTGTGTGTGTGCGTGTGCATGTGTGTCTATGTGTATATGTGAGTGTAGGTAGGTAGATATACGGTACATGTATGTGTATGTAAACATAAGTGAAGCATCAAATTGTTTTGTAGACAGCAAAGGTAGGAACATCTCTGACAATCTGACGACTCACTGAGGGAAATCAGGCCCGGTTGTTTGCTGCAGGGCTGACGAGGGCAAGTGGAAACAGGTGAGCGGGCTTTTTTAACCCTCTGAGGTCTCAGACACATCTTCTCAACCCTCCTGTTGTCCTCAGGTCTAATCTGACCCATTTCCAAGACGTTTCTATATCAGAAATCTGGTTTTTTTTCAACCAAATTGTCAAAAAAAAAACCCACTTTGGATGTTTCCTTACAACGCTCTTCACAAGTGAAATGATCAGTTCACTATTTCATTGCATGTGGGTATGTTGTCTTCAATTTTATAGCATTTGAAGGAAATCATTGTCAAAAGAACGTTGAAAAAAATGACAAAGAACTTCCAGAAAAGTGATGTGTTGTATACTTTAGTGCTAACGTCACCTTGTAGAGCGCATGTGTCCAACTCGTGGTCCGCGGCCAAATCTGGGCCACCTGTCTATTTAGGTTCACAACTAATTTTTGGCTCGCCTAGTCTTTTTTCAACATTTTGGATGGGTTTTTTTCTACATTTTTGACACTTTTTCTGACGTTTTTGGCATTTTCTTTGACATTTTTGTCGACCCAACTGTAAGTGAGAAGACTATATGAGACATGCAATAATACAGTCAAAGATAATTGACTTTTTCAATGACATAAAAGCAATTAACTGGACATGTCCAGTTAATTGGCCCTTGATGTGATCCTCATTTTCCAGTGTGGCCTTTAGGGAAGTTGAAGCTGTAGAAACTTCAGATTCTCTTAGAGGTGAATGATTGAAAGAAGTATTAATGTCTAAAGTGAAGAAAAAGCCGCAATACAACAAAAACTCCCATTACATTACACATTAAGTCAAAGTCGTGCATTTTGGAATAATACAATAGTTAAGATGAAGTACAGCTTTGTATTTGCTGAGTCATGGAAAGTCAAACAGGTGTTTACATCCTGTACTGATTGGGTCTTACAGGCTGCAGGGTGACGTGAAGTCCCTTTAGAATATTACTTGAGTAAAAGTCTTAAAGTGGAGCTGATATTTATTGTACGTAAGTACCGAAAGTCATTTTCTGATAATTATTAAGTGACTAAACATAGACGCCCACTTTGTTAAGCCAAGTGGCGTGTTATCTGTACGCATTTTGAGCTATCCCATGTCTACGCTGTATACAGCGGACGTAAACACACACACCACGTGGCGTGTTATCGCGAGAAGAAAGCGACGGTTGAGTTTAGGAAACCTCACACGCGCGTTGGGTTTAGGAAAAGAACAACGGGGTTGGATTTACTAAAAGAAGAAAGCGACAGTTGAGGAAACGTGACACGTGGGACCCGATCCCCGGCCTGTGTTGGACCCATCCTCCCCCCGACCAACCTCTCTACGCAGATTTTCACCCTTTCATACTACTCGCCACGATTCACACGCAATCGCAAGGTAACGTAAGTCAATGGAGGCCAAATGGCGTTGATAAACACGCTAAAAAGAGAGTATGCGTCTTCATAACGCACCAATAATGGCGTACCAATTGGCGTGTCATACATACGCCCCTCTGATTATGAACTTCATTGTGGCTTCCTCACAGTAAAGCAGAATATTCAGGGTGTCCACACCTTCTTAAACTAGTTCAAAGTGTTTCCCAGGACTTCCCAGGCCCATTCTCTTCACGTTTAAAGGACCAAACAGAATATTTTGAGAGCGCTGACATTGACAGAGGTTCCCTTTGCTGAGTCATGGAAAGTCAAACAGAAGTCTTTACATCCTCACAGGCCACAGGATGGCAGTGCTGGTACTGATTGGGTCTTACAGGCTGCGGGGGTGATGTGGCTTTTATCAAAACGTCCCAAACTGAGATTGAAAGAACTGAAAATGAATGTGGCTCTCTGGAAAATAACTCTAGTCACAAACTCTAAATCTCTTGAATTGAAAGGGTCATTTCTTTTCTTTCTTTCCAACCTGGACTCTATTTCTCCGTGCATCGGTGTCTAAGTGAATCATTTTTCGGGGCTGTTTGATGTTAAACTAAAAGGATCTTCCTCTTTAACTAAAAGGTCTATCTCTGTAGGGATCCTTTCATAATGTTGTCAGACACTTAGAATAATAATCTGAGTCTGTCAGCAGCAACAACACAACTTTTAGTGGACGCTAAACGTTACTTATATCTCTAGACTACGAGTCCTAAATACTTTACAGAAAATTGACTGACTATAAGTTATGTTTGACTCCCGAGACATAAGGTCGAACTATTTTAGACAACAGAAATGCTTGACTTGCGTTGCTGTGTGTGTGATATCAATACATTTCTGTGAGATTCAATATCTGTCTTCATGGTCCCACAATAGAAAGTAAAACCAGGCGGACCACACGTTGTCAAAAATACCTTAGGGCTCAGAGGGTGAAGTCCAAATGTTGAGGTACTTGTACTTTACTTTTTACTCCACTACATTCGTCTGACGGCTTTAGTTACTAGTTACTTTACACGTCAAGATTCAAACACGTCATTTTTTTAATCTGATGTTTTATTATAAATTAAACTAATGCACAAAAACATGGGGAAACATGGGTCCAGGTTGTAACATGGCAGTTACCCTTTAAGACCCTTTAAGTGCCACAGGTGACGCCTCTGAAACAGATTTCATTACAGTGCTAAATAACTCCATCAGCCGAGCGTTGGTCCAGGCCTGTTGGCTCGGGGCTGGAGGTGTTAAGTGGCCCCACAATGGCTCTCACTCGACCATCTGTCACAGGGCTAATGGCCCCTCACCTCCGCGCTACGGCCCATTAACTCCCATCATTCAACACACACACACACACACACACACACACACAGACACACACACACACACATACACACACACACACACATGCACACACACACCCACACACACCCACAAACACCCCCACACACACAGACCCACACACACAAACACCCACACACACACACACACACACACACACACACAGAAACACACACATGCATGCACATGCACACCCCCCCCGATACACACACATAAACACCCACCCACACACGCATGCATGCACATGCGCACACACACACACACAAACACACCCACAAACACCCCCCCACCCACACACACACACACGCATGCATGCACATGCACGCACACACACACACACACACATATGAATGTGTGATCTGGGAACCATTGTGAGACTGCATTCACAACAATCATATATATATATATAATATGTTTCATTCACGAACTGCCATGAGACTGGGCTGTATGTTTCGATGTGGTGTGTGTGTGTGTGTGTGTGTGTGTGTGTGTGTGACGGAAAGGTGTGTCAGGAGTTTGTTGGGTATGGACCATACAGATGTCTTTTTGTGTCTGCATTTTTTTTTGTATCTGTTGATCGTTGGAGCAGACGATGTAAGAAAACTGTTCTTTGTGAACAGACAATAACTTATTATCTTATCAGGCAGGGGGAGGGGGGTGGGGGAGAGACACTCAGCCTCCCCCCTCCCCCCTCCCCTCCAGCAGGGAGACAGCAGGACACACGGCTGTAAACAGCTCTCGTTTCCAGGAATCAGAGCTGTTAAACTGCTGCTCACTGTGTTTACTCAGGCTACATCTACACTGCTGCATCTTGGTTTAAACACGAATATTTCCGAAGCCCCAAAAACTGAGACATTTGGAAACCCACTCACTCTGACATCTCTCCATTCTCTCCGTATCGTACCTTTTCCCGGAAATCCTGGCCATTATTTTAAGGCATAAACCAACCATAGGGGTACACTCAGGGGTAACCCTGCTGCTAACATTGGCTATTACATTAGCCTAAAATGACAATCATAGCCATACATATATATCACAGTAACCCTGCAAAATGAAAGACAGACAAACAGATCCAACTAAAATCACATTTTATTGAGTTAGCAGTTATATACAAACAATAAGGAAAGCTTCAATACTTAAGGTTGTTGCAGTAGCGGACCAGCTCACCAATCTGGCTTTCTGCCCCTGGAAACAGGAAACCTGTGTATTAGGGTGACAAGAAAGTCTCCGATATGGTTCCAGGGCTTTGGTTATGTTGCTGCCTTGATCTGTTACCCTCACTATTCGGCTGAGGGAGATATGGGTCGAGGTTTTATTTTACGTTTCTTCATTCGGATCCATTTGTGTTCAATTCTGAATAAACTAACAGCAGTTTACGTGCTTCGTCCCTTGTTGCATTATTCATTAAGATCATTCTGAACTGATTTCTGGAGTTCAAACAACTCTGAATTGTAGTTGAGAAGGTCAGTTATAGCGGCCCACGTATTATAAAAATGTCGGGTTTAAGTCGGGCTCGGGCTCATAATTACAGTTAATGTGTCGGGCCGGGTCGGACGCTAACGTGCACGGGCTCGGATAGGGTCGGGCTTGATTTTTTGGGCCCGATCTAAGCTCTATACCAGACTCTGGTACATTAGCCTGGTCCTACCAGACTCTGGTACATTAGTCTGGTCCTACCAGACTCTGGTACATTAGCCTGGTCCTACCAGACTCTGGTACATTAGCCTGGTCCTACCAGACTCTGGTCCACTAGCCTGGTCCTACCAGACTCTGGTCCATTAGCCTGGTCCTACCAGACTCTGGTCCTACCAGACTCTGGTCCACTAGCCTGGTCCTAACAGACTCTGGTTCACTAGCCTGGTCCTACCAGACTCTGGTCCATTAGCCTGGTCCTACCAGACTCTGGTACATTAGTCTGGTCCTACCAGACTCTGGTCCTACCAGACTCTGGTCCACTAGCCTGGTCCTACCAGACTCTGGTCCATTAGCCTGGTCCTACCAGACTCTGGTCCTACCAGACTCTGGTCCTACCAGACTCTGGTCCACTAGCCTGGTCCTAACAGACTCTGGTTCACTAGCCTGGTCCTACCAGACTCTGGTCCATTAGCCTGGTCCTAACAGACTCTGGTCCATTAGCCTGGTCCTACTAGACTCTGGTACACTAGCCTGGTCCTACCAGACTCTGGTACATTAGCCTGGTCCTACCAGACTCTGGTCCATTTCATTGGTCCAGAGAGTCTGGCCTCTCTCCCTTGACAAGTGTTAACTTCCTTGAAGGCGGGTACTCTGTTGAAGTTTAAAACTATTGGATCTGCCCAGAGCCACTCTGGATCTGCCATAACCAATCGCTAACGTTTGGTCGTGACGTCGGCTTAGCATCGCTAGCGTTAGCCTTAGCCAACTCCTTCACCACTAACGGAGCGAGCTGGAAAATCAAACTGTTCCCGAACCCCGTGGGGAGGAGGGCCACAACATCACGGCCACCAACACAACTCAGCAAAGATTGTTCTTGCTCGGGCTTTAACTTCTGGATATTCGGCAGCGTTGCCACTGTCGGTACACGATCTGTGCTGCCTGCACGATCTGTCACGCGCATGCGCAGATGATAATCCCGTTTTACGAGGATTTACGACACTGCACGAATCACGATCCGTTCCACGCTAGCCTCCACCGGGAAGCTAACGTAGTTTAGCTAACAGCTACTCGGGCTAACCGCTGGCTGACAGCTTGATTCAGTCTAAAATAACGTTTACTCAAACTAAACACTGGGTAAAAGCCGTCTACAGCTACATTAAGACTTTTCAGTAATAACAATAAAGACAAGTATTGATTGATTGTATTGCAAATGAGCACAAGTAAAGTAGAACTGATGTAACAGCTGTTATATATTTTAACGGTTATTTTCAGGTTTTATTTTGAGGGTCTTTTAAAGCTATTACATGCTGTCTCAGCTAGTGGTTAGCCGAATTAGCTGTTAGCTAAACTAACGTTAGCTTCCCGGTGGAGGCTAACGGGCAGACTGCTACAACTAGGACCGGAAGCGTGGAACAGATTGTGGAGTGTCGTATCTGCGCTTCCCAGTTTGAGTTAACGTTATTTTAGACTGAATCAAGCTGTCAGCCAGCGGTTACCCGAATTAGCTGTTAGCTAAACTAACGTTAGCTTCCCAGTGGAGGCTAGCGTGGAACGGATCGTGCAGTGTCGTAAATCCTCGTAAAAACAGGATTATCATCTGCGCATGCGCGAACATCTTGCGCATGACGGATCGCGCAGGCAGCACAGATTGTGTACCGACCAAGGGGGTCAGCTTCGCTTCAGAGCTTCGAACCTCCCATGGCGCCATTTTGATGCTACCAAACGATCACCCAACGTTAGCATCCCATTCATTTTGACGTCACTTTGACAGAGAATACCTTTACATCTGAAGCGTTTAAAGACTCTATTTGTCCGTTGTTTATTTCTAAAGAAACACGACAACGTATAAAAGGCTCCATTACCTTGTAGCTCACGTTATGGCTCCGTAGCAGACGTTTTTATAACAATAGGCTAACGATTGGGTCATAACCACGAGACTTCCTGTCTCATAGTAGAGGAGTTACCGTATAGTACAGGAGAAGCTCTCAGGCAGTTTGGACTTCCATCAGCTGTTTAAGTGTAATGACTAATGTTAACTATCATTTTAGTGATCAATAATGAGCCTGTGTCTATGTTATCTCCTTACATATACCTACGCTCTCCGTCTCTGCTAGATTGGGAATGATTGAGATTTCTCTTGGCACAGCTACCAGAAGACTTCCAACTTTCAGACAGGTTGCTCACGTCACATCTACGTCTTCAAGCTCAGTTGGAGGCTGCTCAGTAACGCTCAGCCATCACCGGGAAAGAGCTTCTAATGTCCTTCACTGGTCTCTGTCCAGAGCAACGGGATCTGTTGGTCCATTCTTATATACTGTCTACGGTACCGACAACCACAACGGACCGAATGGCTTCGCTCGCGTCTTTCTCCGCCGCCATTACGGAACTACAACTCAAACTGGAGCACGACCTCAACGTCATCGTTCTCAGCCACTCCCTCTGTTCACTGATTGGACCACCAAGTATTTGACCGGAGAAAACCCAAGAATATACCGCAAACCCAGACGGAGTACTGAAGAAAAATGAAAATAGAGTGGAAGTACGTAGGAGGGCGGAGCCAGGCTAACTATCAGGTACATTGGGGACGTTTTCAGGAAGATGAACACTTCTTGGCAGCCATTCTGACTGCTACTCAGATTGGTTTCTCATGCGTACAAGGAAGGATGTTGTGCTCACGGGGAAAAGAAACATTCCCCTTAAGGGGCTCCGTAAGTTATCGTCTTAGAAAAAGTTCGGCACATAACCAACAACAACACCACACTTGTGTTGTTTTTAGACTCTTGTTTGTTTTTAGAGAGAACGAGAACATTTCTTTGGAAGTGATTCAGATTTTCAGGGCAGATCTCTGAGGGGGGAACGGATGGTTTACCTGCTGGAAACAGGAAGTGGAGGGATGTGGGAGGCCCGAGGCTGTTTAACTGATTCCATTTAGTACGAGGCTGTAAGAAAATCTATGTGTGTAAAGTCAGCCGGAGGCTACAGAGGGAATAAGATGTCACAGACGGAGCTGCATGATGGACGTTCACAGGAGCCTCCTGTTGTCTGGAACCTGACGTTTCCTCTCGCTGGGACGGAAACGCTTCAGGCTCTCTGTGTGTGTGCGCATGTGTGAATCTGCCTGTGTGTATGTGCGTGTGTGTGTGTGTGGGTTAGGTGTGTGTGAATCTGCCTGTGTGTATGTGCGTGTGTGTGTGTGGGTTAGGTGTGTGTGAATCTGCCTGTGTGTATGTCTATGTGCATGTGTGTGTTAGGTGTGTGTATGTGTGTGTGTGTGTGAGCATGTGTGTATGTGTGCCTGTGTATATGTGTGAGTGTGCCTGTGTGTGTGTGTGTGTGTGTGCCTGTGTGTGTATATATGCGTGAGTGTGCCTGTGTGTGTGTGTGATGGATGGTGCAGAGGCCCTGAACGCACGTCTCTTCCCACAATTCATTTCTTTTTGCACAACATGCACGCATATCTTCAACAAGTGGACGCTTCCTGTTGGAGGCACTGGGACTCATGTTTGATCTTCGTCTCCGAGGTCGCTGTTACATCACTCACTAAAACACAGTGTGTTTAAATGCACACTGACAGTCCACTGTTACATGTGACATTTGAGAAAGGTCATGTAAACAGCATATTCTGAATAATAACAGTTTTCTGAATAAAGCATTTTCTGATTTTAGACATGTGGGACATGCCAATATTGTGAATTTGATACGGGTCATGTAAAAAAAATAAAAAAGCATCAAACCGTCGGGGGACAAAAGCGACATAAGTCTCGGAAAAAGTGCAGAAAGTGCAAAAAATTTTAAAAAAAAGTCTGAAAACGTCAAAACAGTCGGAAAAAAAGGGGTCAAAAAGTGTTTGAATACTTAAAGTGTAGAAGGAAGCGTCATATACTTTACATTTTTGTATATACGTGTAAGTATATGTTACGGGTCATGTAAACAGCATAATCTGTGCCTCAAAAAAGGCGTCAAAAACTGTCAAACGTTGAAAGACGCTTCATATACTTCATATTTTAGTATATACGGTAAGTATATGTTCATGTAAACAGCATATTCTGTTCGGACCCGATTTTTCTTCGCACCGCACTCGTTCGCGTCGTATCCGACCCATTCGCATGCGGCCTGGGAACCTCCAGAGGAAATGAATGACTTCCGGGCGTTTCGTAGCCGTATCTACTGAGCCAATGTGAAGGTGCCGTTAGTGGCTCCCCATTCTCTCTGCTGATTCCTCACGTCCGTTTCCACTTTTGTCTTCATAAAAGCTCAGTTTTGTTGGGTCGGCAGCTTATAAAACCTTAAAAGGTCCCATGGCATGAAAATGTCCCTTTATGAGGTTTTTTAACATTAATATGAGCTCCCCCAGCCTGCCTATGGCCCCCCAGTGGCTAGAAATGGTGATAGGTGTAAACCGAGCCCTGGGTATCCTGCTCTGCCTTTGAGAAAATGAAAGCTCAGATGGGCCAATCAGGAGTCTTCCCTTTATGATGTCATAAGGGGAAAGGTTACCTCCCCTTTCTCTGCTTTGCCCAACCAGAGAATTAGGCCCCCCCATGAGAAAGAGAGAGACATCATGGCTTTCAAACGAGCAAAGTGGCAGTTGGTCAAGGCCACACCCCCACCCTCCACCTTGCCCCCCCCTCCTCCTCAATAGCATTTAAAGCTACAGACACAGAAACGGCACATCCTAAGGAAAGCTCATTGTGGGACTGGCTCTAGTGGCTGTAATTCTGCACCAAGGCTGAATTTCGGGAAAGAGACTTCAGATACAGTATTAGGGGACCACTAAGGTCTATATAAAAGAGACTTCAGATACAGTATTAGGGGACCACTAAGGTCTATATAAAAGAGACTTCAGATACAGTATTAGGGGACCACTAAGGCCTATATAAAAGAGACTTCAGATACAGTATTAGGGGACCACTAAGGTCTATATAAAAGAGACTTCAGATACAGTATTAGGGGACCACTAAGGTCTATATAAAAGAGACTTCAGATACAGTATTAGGGGACCACTAAGGTCTATATAAAAGCATCCAAAGAGCACCATGTCATGGGACCTTTAAGTTCTGGGTTCTTTACATTGTTGGTAGTGAATATCAGCACACAGCATTACATTATTTGTAAAAAAAAAAAAAAAAACACACTTTTCGTCCATTTTATCACAACGACGTTTCCACCGGAGTAAAAAGTCCAAAAGAATTTTAATACTGTTGTTAATCAGTTATTTTACACATTCAAGGAGAAGCTTTTTCTGTAAATGGCAGGGTGTGTGTGTGTGTGTGTGTGTGTGTGTGTGTGTGTGTGTGTGTGTGTGTGTGTGTGTGGTGCGATCAGCGGGAGGATAAGTGCAATGCTGAGGTGTAACACTGGCAGACGTCATCTTTGGCAACGAGACTTGTTTACTGCGGAGAAAAACACAAATGCTAAAGCAGAATAAATGAATGGACAAACTAAATAAATCTATAAATTAGTTTGTTTCTAGAGCCCGCAAAGATTAATAAAGCGCCAAAAACGTAGAAAACCGTCGAAAGAAGCGACAAAAACGTGGGGGAAAAAAGCGCTGAAAACATCCCAAAAAGCTAAAGAGGATGAGTCGATGAGTTACCAACTATTAATCGCCAACTTTTTTTGATAATTGAGTAAACGGTTTGTGTCATTTTTTAGTTTAAATCAAACGTGATCGTTTCCAGATGAAGGAAAAACCAAAAAAAGAAAAGTAAAATGAAATATTTAGATGTATTTTTCTTCGCACATTTACAGATTAATTTCTACCTTTTGTTCATTCAGTTATTCTTTTAGTATTTGTGTCGTTAACGTTTCCCTTTCCATTTCATATTTCTCTCATAAATCCAGTTTTGGTCTTCCATTTTACACAAACTATTATTTACAATATTCACACTGAGAACATTAATATTATTATTAATAACATCAACCAAAGCACAGATGCACAGATGTGCAGCAGCTCTTCTCTCGGTGGGTGAAAACTCTAAGTCTCTGCCCCGTCTGTTTGAAATGAGCCAGCTGCTTCCTGAGTCCGGCTCAGTCCAGCTGTTCTTCACATCAGGCTGCTGCTGACAGACTCGTCTCGGACCGCCACCCGGGCCTCGTCGTCGTCCCAGGCCGCCCGGGCCGCCACCGGAGCCCCGCCGCGCAGCAGAGGAAACGGGCCGAAGGTGATCCAGGAAGGGGAAAAGAAAAAGTCCCAGGACGCTTATGTGGAGTTACCGGAATGATCCGAGACGGGGGAGCTGACGGTAGAATACTGGACCAGAGGGGCAGCCAGGTCCAGGTACTCCTGCAGAGACACAACCATTAGATCTCCCACAGTACACACACACACACACACACACACACACACACACACACGGCTGGGCGATATGGAGAAAATCAAATACCACAATATTTTTCACCAAATACCTCGATATCAATACCACAACGATATTGTAGCGTTGACTATTGGTGCTTTCACAAAATATGTACACAATGAGATTTTAGATGAATAATCATCAGTAATGTGGATATAATGACTAAGCGGGTAAAGGCAAATAATAGAACAGCTACAACAGTCTGGTGAGATCAGAAAATGACATCACTACTGTAATGCAGCCTTTAAAACCAGGAAAAGACACTTATGTCATATAACGATATCCAAAATCTAAGACGACATCTAGTCTCATATCACGATATCGATATAATATCGATATATTGCCCAGCTCTACACACACACACACACGTAGAAGTGAAACTAATGCTGCGTTCCAGTCAACCCGTAACTTGTGTTTTCACAACCTTCTTCCCGTGAAAGCGTCCTGGAACGGCAGTCAAACCCGTAACTTACTCCCCGTGAACTGCTACCAGATCGTTGTACTCCCAGTTACAGTTTTTGACGTCACACACACATAAACAACAATGGTGACCCCTGTTGATGCTGTACAGACGCCGCTGATTAACGGTGAGAAATAGAAATAAATAGACATAAATAGGTGTAGACGTAAAGTAATTCCTCACATTGTAATCAGAACAATACACATACGAGTGTGTACTACTACAGGATATGTTTATTAAATGAAGCCCAAAATATGTCGCAGACTAGAAACCGCTAGTTTCAGCTAGCGCTAGCTAACGTTAACGTTAGGTAGCCACTAGCTAACATCAACGTTAGGTAGCCACTAGCTAACATCAACGTTAGGTGGCCGCTAGCTAACATCAACGTTAGGTAGCCACTAGCTAACATCAACGTTAGGTAGCCGCTAGCTAACGTCAACGTTAGGTAGCCACTAGCTAACATCAACGTTAGGTGGCCGCTAGCTAACATCAACGTTAGGTGGCCATTAGCTAACATCAACGTTAGGTAGCCACTAGCTAACATCAACGTTAGGTGGCCACTAGCTAACATCAACGTTAGGTGGCCACTAGCTAACGCTAGCTAACGCTACTAAAAGGGTTTGTGGTGATTTTGCCTGGCAAAGAAACTAAATAAAACTACCAAAAGCTGTCTTGGTTCTTCTTTCCACTGTTCCAACAATCACCACTCTGGTTTGGTTGAAATAAACCCTTAATTCACCCATTTACATGTGGAGATATGCTGGCTCTATACACGCTAAAAGTCCTGATTATTTACATGGAGTCTGGTGGAGATATGCTGGCTCTATACATGCTAAAAGTCCTGATTATTTACATGGAGTCTGGTGGAGATATGCTGGCTCTATACACGCTAAAAGTCCTGATTATTTACATGGAGTCTGGTGGGTTTGGTGACGGCGATTTTAAGGTAAACATTTAACAGTTTCAATGGTGTGTCTATGTGAGAATATGCTGATTTCTGATTCATATTTGTCCCTATTTTCCGGAAGCAGAAGAACACATTACCTGGTTCGCCATGAGAGAAAGCGTGCGGTCTAAATCTTCAACTAGCTGCAGAAACGTCGGCCTGCGAGACGGGACGGCGTTCCAGCAGTCTCTCATCATCAGGTATCTGATAAAACACAAACCAGCAGTCAGCCATGGAACATTTCTGGCTTCATTTATCCGTTTTTCATTCAGACATGAGGTTGGTTATGCAAATGTTCGCTGTTATCTCACAGATTGAATTACTGAGGGATTTTCTAAACTTGTTTTTCAAGTGGAAGCCTTCCTTAATGACCATGCCCTCGTTTCAAAAGTAAAGATACATGTTAAGATACAATTTAACAATCCATTACAACGATGTAGCCTCACTACTGGGGTCCCTCAGGGTTCCGTTCTGGGTCCCCTCCTATTATATACCTCTGTCCGTTTGGGCCCGTCTGGACTACAAAGCAACCACCGGAGTTTTCAAACCAAAACGGGCTGTGTGTGTGTGTGTGTGTGTATATGTACGTATGTCTGTGTGTGTGTGTGTACGTATGTCTGTGCGTGTGTGTGTACGTATGTCTGTGCGTGTGTGTGTCTTATGTGTGTGTGTATGTGTACGTATGTATGTGTACATATGTCTGTGTGTGTGTGTGTGTGTGTCTTGTGTGTGTGTGTGTTTGTGTACGTATGTCTGTGTGTGTGTGTATGTGTAAGTATGTCTGTACGTGTGTCTGTGTCTGTGTGTGTGCATGTGTGTGCATGCTTGTCTGTCCGTGCGTGCGTGCATGTGTCTCTGTGTGTGTGTCTGTCTGTCTGTCTGTCTGTCCGTGCGTGCGTGCGCATGCATGTGTGTGTGTGTTTGCCTGCATGTGTGTGTGTTTGCGGGGAGTGTGTGTATACTCACAGCTCCTGAGTGCATGCCGAGGGTTTCTCCATGCGGTGTCCCTCCTTCAGCAGCTTGAAGAGTTCCTCTACGGGGACTCCCGGGTACGGAGAGCCGCCGAGGGTAAAAATCTCCCACAGCAAGACTCCAAACGACCACCTGCAGCCAGAGACAGAGAGAGAGACAGAGAGAGAGAGACAGAGAGAGAGAGAGAGACAGAGAGAGACAGACAGAGAGAGAGACAGAGAGAGACAGACAGAGAGAGAGAGAGACAGAGAGACACAGAGAGAGAGACAGACAGAGACAGACAGACAGAGAGAGAGAGGAATGGAATCGTCATCATCTCACACATTTTCACTTTTATTTCAACCACATTGTTACATTTTGTAACAAGCTGCCATTTTCTTGCTGCACAAAATTTACTATCAATCATTTTTGTCCCTTTGCTTGTTCCAGCTTCTTCTGTTTTCTCTCTCTGTCTCTCTGATTGGCTTTAAAAAAATATATATATATTTTCTGACATTTTATAGACAAAACAACAAATCAATGAATGGAGAAAATACTCAGATTAACTGATAATGAGGATGTGATGATTTGATGCTTTTCTCTGTTTCATATATCTCTGTCGTTGTGACTTCTGCTCCTTAATACTCACACATGAGACTGTCGTGTTGCAACAACTGTTCAGACAAGAACACACGCCCAGAACAAGTCTTTAAAGGGGGAAACTCACACGTCACTTTGGTGCGTGTAGATGCGGTCAAATAAAGCTTCTGGTGCCATCCACTTCACCGGCAGACGGCCCTGGAGGAACATTCAAATGTCTGTCAGAACACAAAATATAAGAACCAAAATCATCCTGACAGACCCTGATACTCAGTCTATTAACCCAGTCTTTCCTCTATGTTGATTGTGTAGTGGCGGCCCGCCACGGCAACATTTCTGCCGCCACGGTATCAGAAACAGGGCTGTACAAAAAGGCCGTCTGTCAGCAGTGGGTGTTGGAGTGCGTGTCGGAGAATAGCGCGGACACGCGCTTCACACCGCGAGCGGGCACGCGCGCCACTCGGCGGAAAAGGGAGAGAAAGAATAAAAGAGACTGCCGCTGTCCGGAGGATAACCTGCCAGTTGAGGTCGCGTGTGTGCGTCCTTGAGAACTGCAAGTCGCAGAACTCATGTCAGTTCGTTTAAGCCTGTAATGGCGTTTTCTAGTGGCCACACTAGAAAACGAGAGGGCCAGACATATAGGTTATTTCTTTTATATCATGGGAAAAGTCAAATATCTTTGACTGTGTTAAGTTTCATATACCAGTCCCTGGTCCCGCATTTTTTTCAAATACGCCACACTTTCGCTGCATAAATTGCCAATTTCCGCGCAAAATATGCGGAGCTTGCATGATTTCATAATCCCCACATTTTCGTTGCAAAAAAGTCACATATATCATATATTTCATCGCATAAAATTGCATAAATATCCCGCATATTCCATCGCATTTTTTTAAGAAAACGTGCCGCATAATCAAGGATTTTTGCCCGCAACAATCACAAAAAAACTCCACATTTTTCTGGAAGGACTGATATAGTCTTCTCACTTACGCTTTGGTCGACAAAAATGACGAAGAAAAATGCCAAAAACGTTTGGAAAAAGCCTCAAAAATTTCGAAAAAAACTGTGAAAAGTGACAAAAAGTATTTGGGCCAAAATGTATTGTGAACCATAATGTATATAGGGGCCAGATTTGGCCCGCGGGCCTTGAGTGTGACACGTGTACATTACATGGTACCTGCTCGACTCGCCTCTACTCGCCTTTTTTGGTTTTCCATTACGAAAAAAAAGTACCTGGTACCTGCTAACAGGTACTTTATTTAGTACCACCTCAGTCGAGGTTCCAAGCGAGCTGAGGCGAGCTGAAAAGGTGATGTGTAAGCGACAGACGGGGGTGTCCTGAACAAACCCGCCACTTTTAAAGCACCCGTATTAAGCTCTGGTCTCTGTTTTAGCTACAGAGTGAGACCTCTTTTCTTCTTCTGTACTATCTTTGTTGGCAGTCGCACATGCTCAGTAGCTCAGATGTAGATCATGTCAGCTAGCTAGCTCCATAGACAGTAAAAGAAAGGCTGTTTCTCCACCTTCAGTCAGTTACAAGGCAGGATTAGCTGGGAGACTTCTTCTAAATGAGGGCGCACATGGAAGTAGTTCTTTAGTATATTATGGGGAACTAGTGTGTGTTGTAGCAGTGCTTTGCTATTGAGAACGAGGTAGCATGCTAGTGTTAGCATGCTAGTGTTAGCATGCTAACGGTTGCGGTTAGCCAGCTCGTCTCGGCTAGTGATGTAGAAAGCCGTGCAGATTTTGAATATCAATAAACCATAATAATCAATAATAGTACTGAAATTGTGTCATAAATAAAGAAAAATACCCCCAAAAAAATGTGTTTTCATCACATTTCATTAAAGAAACACCCAAAAACATATTGATCCAAAAGATTTCTAAACGTAGAAACATGATCAAAATATATCTCAACCCTCCGGAAGTTATTTGACCTCTGAACGTGTTTTAGTTTTTGAGATGTGCTCTTTTTTTTTTTTAACGAGCAGAGCGTAAAGGCGTTTCGACAGTTTCATCTGTAATAGAGATGGCGTCAGGCGGGTTTGCACCGGACGCCCCGTAACGCGATGACGTCATCACGAGCATACGTGAAACGTAAATGCCGTGAAAGACAGAAGCCTTAGCTTTCTGCTGCAGGAAGAATGAACGCTCTAGCCGTTGTAGTTTTTATTTTGGATCGATTTAAACAGGATCGTGGAAAGAACGACCTCCCAAAAGTTCTCTAAGAGCTGTTAGATAGATATCTATATACTAGATATAGACATAACTGGGACAAATGTCGATGTAGATTGACGTAAAAGTCACATCAAATCCGCCTCGGTTGTTCACACAAAAAAATCTGACCTGGGTCTGATTCAGGACCACATATGGAAGTGGTCTGGATCTGATTTGGGTGTTTAACCAAGTCTCACGTTAGTTGTCTTCTTGTAGTAGTCGATGTGGTGGACGTCTCGGGCCAGACCGAAGTCAGCGATCTTCATCACGTTGTCTTCAGTGACCAACACGTTCCTGGCTGCCAGGTCTCTGTGAATACACTGAGAGGGGACAGACACACACACACACACACACACACACACACACACACACACACACACGAAAAGAGTTTGGGCTTGAATATTAAGAATTTTATACAGAAATATTACTTTTTTTCTGCTATTAACAAATATGACATTTTATTTCAAAAACCAGATTATTGTTCTAAGTGTCTGACAACATTATGAAAGGATCCCTACAGAGATAGACCTTTTAGTTAAAGAGGAAGATGTTTTTTTAACAGGAAACAGCCGCGAAATCACCATCACCAAACCCACCAGACTCCATGTAAATAATCAGGACTTTTAGCGTGTATAGAGCCAGCATATTTCCACCAGACTCCATGTAAATAATCAGGACTTTTAGCGTGTATAGAGCCAGCATATCTCCACCAGACTCCATGTAAATAATCAGGACTTTTAGCGTGTATAGAGCCAGCATATCTCCACCAGACTCCATGTAAATAATCAGGACTTTTAGCGTGTATAGAGCCAGCATATCTCCACATGTAAATGGGTGAATTAAGGGTTTATTTCAACCAAACCAGAGTGGTGATTGTTGGAACAGTGGAAAGATGAACCAAGACGGCTTTTGATAGTTTTTATTTAGTTTCTGTCCACTTTGAATGAAGTGTGTTTTACGATGATAAAGTCCTGATTATTTACATGGAGTCTGGTGTAGTTTGGTGATGGTGATTTCGGGGCTGTTTCATGTTAAACTAAAAGGATCTTCCTCTTTAACTAAAAGGTCTATCTCTGTAGGGATCCTTTCATAATGTTGTCAGACACTTAGAATAATAATCTGAGTCTGTCAGCGGCAACAACAGAACTTAACGGACGCTGACTGAAGGTTTAACGTAACATTGCAGCCTGTTTCTTGTTTAATACTGGACCAATTTCAAAGATTGTTGTTCCCATCAGTCACGTAGACACAAAAACACGGGAGAATAGGGTCCAGGGTTAAAAAAAAGGAAGTTACTCTTTGCAGTGACACCGTACATAACAATATCTAAGTGCAGCAGAATCCAATCCGATCTTCAGGTGACAGCAACGAACCTTCTTTGAGGCGAGGTACGCCATCCCTCTGGCCACCTGGTACGCAGCGGACACCAGCTCCCTGGTCTCCAAACTGCCCAGGGACACCTGCCTGGATCCGCTCCAGTACTCCAGCCCGACCGGCCGCCGAGCACGCAGATACTCCCTCAGGTTCCCCTGCGAGGCGTACTCCACCACCACGTACAGAGGGCCTGGTCGAGACACACACACACACAGCACAGCTGTCTTTAAACATCTGGAACATCGGCACGACAACACGCAGCGCCGAGGGCGTGGGTTGGTCTCAACATTGCTTAGCCCTGGTGTTGTCCACTTTTTTTCGACACTTTTAAAAAAAACAAAAAAACATTTGAATTGCTTAGGGCACTGCGTTGAACCATCCGTGGTCGAAACAGCGCTGCTGACGGGCGTTACGTGCACACTCACCGTCCTGCGTGCACGCTCCCAGCAGGTTGATGATGTTCTTGTGTTTGCCGATCATCTTCATCATTTCCATCTCAGAGATCAAGTCGGACAGGTCCTTTTCCGTGGCGTCCGCTGCACACAACAACAACAAGAGGTTCAAGCCTGAGTACGCTACAGTACATGTGTATATGAGTATATACAGTACATGTGTATATGAGTATACTACAGTTGTTGTCTCTTTTGTCAATGTGATTGTCGCTCGACGAGAATGAGGCGACAGGAAGCAGCGCTCACCTTTCAGCATCTTCACCGCCACCTTGGTGAGGCGCGTGGGTTTGTTTCTGTCGACGCCGACAGCCTCGGCCAGAACCACCTGCCCGAAACATCCCTCGCCGAGAGGCTTCCCCAGAGTCAGCCTGAGACGGGAAACAGCACACACACATTGCGCGCGCAGACACACACACACACACACACACACACACACACACATCAGAAACACGTCGCACACACACGTCAGAAAGACGTCGTGAAGTGATTCCTTCTGAGTGAACACAGTGAATCTGGCTGCAGTAGATGTGAAAGAAAGGCATAAAAGTTGTGTTAATCCAGCTCTGTTTAGTTCAGGTGTTGATACTGCAAGGAGTGCTTAGGGACCGTCTACAAACCACAACACAGAAAAGATATACAAAAATATTTTCAAAAATAGGCATATGCTTATTTTTTAAAAGTAAGTGCTGTAGTACAACTAGCAGGAGACACGTTAAAATTGAGGTAAGTTTGGAGACACTAGCTTATTTAGTCATTAAATTAATAAATATTTTTGTTTTTGTTTTTGATCTCTTTTCTGTGTTGTAGTTTGTAGACGGTCCCTAAGCACTCGTCTTACTGCCGTATCAACACCTGAACTAAACAGAGCTGGATTAACACAACTTTTATGCCTTTCTGTCACATCTCCTGCAGCCAGATTCACTGTGTTCACTCAGAAGGAATCACTGCACATGGGTAGGCACTTATAATGACAGTTTGAACATGTTAAGAGGCTAAAAGCACGTTTAAAAACTGCCCGTTTCAGCTGCATGGGTGCAAAAGCTAGCAGTAGGTTAACTCGTTGTAGGCAACACCGATTATTTTCATTTTTCTCCCTACTGACAGCACTACGTGACAATAAACAATAGAGCTACGTGTTGAAATCGACCGGAATTCTCCTTTAAAGAGGTGGTATCTTTAGAAGCCTTTTCTTGGCCTCCAACCTCCTCTGTATACCATTTGACCTCGTATCAAGCCCTGTCGCTGTTGTTCCAACAGTGAGTGAATGAAGGTGGTGAGATGCGGAGAGACAGGGTGCCGTACCGGTCACGGGGAAGCTCCCAGGCGGGATCGAAGGGAAGTTCATACTCCGACACGCCGGTCAGGATGGTGGTGGCGGCGCTGGACAGGCGAGACTGGCGCATCAGACACATCCCGGACTGCAGGGAGGACGCCGACTCCACGGACACCTGCAGAGGGGAGGAGGCCGAGAGGCTGGGTCAGCGTCACGCAACAGTACCAACGAGCTCTGTCTGTCTATCTGTGGTTCTGTCCCCTAAAAAGGTGAGACTGATGGGAACAACAATCTGTGAAAGTAGTCCAGTGTTAAGCAAGACATAAACAAGCTGCAATCAAGTGCCCCAGTAAGATATTTCAGTGAGTCAGCATGCACAATACCAGGGCCTCTGCTAAGTGGAACGCAGCCATCATTAATGGTTTTGATTACACCTGTGCTTTTCCTACTATGACACGTCAACATGTCTGCCGTGAAAAAGGTCTATTGGGCGCCTTCGATTTACATCCACTAAAAGTTGTGTTGTTGCTGCTGACAGACTCAGATTATTATTCTAAGTGTCTGACAACATTATGAAAGGATCCCTACAGAGATAGACCTTTTAGTTAAAGAGGAAGATCCTTTTAGTTTAACATAAAACAGCCCCGAAATCACCATCACCAAACTCCACCAGACTCCATGTAAATAATCAGCACTTTTATCATCGTAAAACACACTTCATTCAAAGTGGACAGAAACTAAATAAAACTACCAAAAGCCGTCTTGGTTCATCTTTCCACTGTTCCAACAATCACCACTCTGGTTTGGTTGAAATAAACCCTTAATTCACCCATTTACATGTGGACATATGCTGGCTCTATACACGCTAAAAGTCCTGATTATTTACATGGAGTCTGGTGGAGATATGCTGGCTCTATACACGCTAAAAGTCCTGATTATTTACATGGAGTCTGGTGGAGATATGCTGGCTCTATACACGCTAAAAGTCCTGATTATTTACATGGAGTCTGGTGGAGTTTGGCAACGATGATTTCAGGGCTTTTTCATGTTAAACTAAAAGGATTCACGGCGTTGTCGCTCAATACTGGACCGTTTTCAAAAATTGTTGTTCACATCGTAATGTCTGGGTTACCTGTCTCCTCAGAGGGATAATCTCTGGGTTACCTGTCTCCTCAGAGGGATAATCTCTGGGTGGGTTACCTGTCTCCTCAGAGGGATAATCTCTGGGTGGGTTACCTGTCTCCTCAGAGGGATAATCTCTGGGTTACCTGTCTCCTCAGAGGGATAATCTCTGGGTTACCTGTCTCCTCAGAGGGATAATCTCTGGGTGGGTTACCTGTCTCCTCAGAGGGATAATCTCTGGGTTACCTGTCTCCTCAGAGGGATAATCTCTGGGTGGGTTACCTGTCTCCTCAGAGGGATAATCTCTGGGTGGGTTACCTGTCTCCTCAGAGGGATAATCTCTGGGTTACCTGTCTCCTCAGAGGGATAATCTCTGGGTTACCTGTCTCCTCAGAGGGATAATCTCTGGGTTACCTGTCTCCTCAGAGGGATAATCTCTGGGTGGGTTACCTGTCTCCTCAGAGGAATAATCTCTGGGTTACATGTCTCCTCAGAGGGATAATCTCTGGGTGGGTTACCTGTCTCCTCAGAGGGATAATCTCTGGGTTACCTGTCTCCTCAGAGGGATAATCTCTGGGTTACCTGTCTCCTCAGAGGGATAATCTCTGGGTGGGTTACCTGTCTCCTCAGAGGGATAATCTCTGGGTGGGTTACCTGTCTCCTCAGAGGGATAATCTCTGGGTGGGTTACCTGTCTCCTCAGAGGGATAATCTCTGGGTTACATGTCTCCTCAGAGGGATAATCTCTGGGTGGGTTACCTGTCTCCTCAGAGGGATAATCTCTGGGTGGGTTACCTGTCTCCTCAGAGGGATAATCTCTGGGTGGGTTACCTGTCTCCTCAGAGGAAGGCTCTTTGCCAGTTTCTGCACGGCCAGCTGGCCGCTGAAGTCGCTCTTCTTCGGCGCGCAGCAGAGCCGGCAGACGACAGCTGTGGCGGTGAGGATGACGACGATGAAAAAGCCGAGGCAGTAGATGAAGATCTCCAGGTAGGTCTGGGAGGGCAGCGGGGCGGGGGGGAGGTCTGGGACACGACAGAGAGCACCGAGGTTATTATGTAATGTAGGAAACTAATCAGTCACTAAAACACCCATTGAAAAGCATGGGGAAATGAGGGTCCACATTGCGTTTCTTTTAAAAAAAAAATACATTTTGTTGTATACGTGACAATCTGAAACGGGGACTTTTTTGTCTCAAAATATTCAGACCCAGGGAATGACACGTTTTTTTTTACCTGTGCCATATAAATCAAATCAGAAAATAAAATGAAATAAAATAGGCAGTGCTGCATGTCATTCTCCCCCCTCTCTCTCTCTCTCTCTCTCTCTCTCTCTCTCTCTCTCTCTCTCTCTCTCTCTGTGTGTCTCTCTCTCTCTCTCTCTGTGTGTCTCTCTCTCTCTCTCTCTGTGTGTCTCTCTCTCTCTCTCTCTCTCTGTGTGTCTCTCTCTCTCTCTCTCTCTCTCTCTCTCTCTCTCTCTCTCTCTCTCTCTCTCTCTCTCTCTCTCTCTCTCTCTCTCTCTCTCTCTCTCTCTCTCTCTCTCTCTCTCTCTCTCTCTCTCTCTCTGTCTCTCTCTCTGTCTCTGCTCTCTGTCTCTCTCTCTCTCTCTGTCTCTCTGCCCTCTCTCTCTGTCTCTCTCTGTCTCTCTCTCTGTCTCTGTCTCTCTCTCTCTCTCTCTCCCTCTGTCTCTCTTTCTCTCTCCCTCTGTCTCTCTCTCTCTCTGTCTCTCTCTCTCTCTCTCTCTCTCTCTCTCTCTCTCTCTCTCTCTCTCTCTCTCTCCCTCTGTCTCTCTCTCTCTCTCTCTCCCCCCCCCCTTTCATGTCTTCTGCTGTCCTGTCAAAATAAAGGCTGAAAATGCCCAAAAAATGATCTTAACCCTCCCGTTGTCCTCTGGTTTTTGACCCATTTTCTTTATCAGAAATGTGGGTTTCTTTCAACCAAATTTTCAAAAGAAATAATGTGGATGGCTCCCTTCAACGCTCTTCACAGGTTGTATTCATTTCCATAGCATTAGAATTATTATTTCTTTTTTTTTTTTTTTTTTAATAAAAGAACGTTGAATAAAGTGACAGAAATGTCGGGAAAAGCTTCAAAAACGTGGGAAAACGTGGGGAAAATGACACACAAAAACATCAAAAGGTGCAGAAAAAAAACGTTGAAGAAAGTGACAAAAACATCGGTGGAAAAGCAACAAAAGTGTCGAAAAAGACGTCCAAAACGCTTACATTTTGAGCCAGAAAAACAAAAAGTTGCACGGTCGACGGGAAGACAACACAAGGGTTAAAAAAAAAAGTGTGGAAACTGCTTCACACGGGACACTAAAGTAGCGTGAATCGTCTGTGATGTTCTGACGTTCCTAACGGATAAAGAAAGTTGGCTGGATTGCATCCCGGCCATTCCTACACAGTTCTCCAACCACGTCATCTGTGTACATGTAGCTGAATACTTCTGAGACCTGACAAAAACATTATACCTGACAAAAACAATGAGTAGAATGTAGTTTCATTGAATATCAACAGCAACTTTTACTTCTTCTGATTGTTTCATTAGTAAAATCATACAGTTTTTTTTATGATAATAGAGAGAAATATAAAATACATAGTCTCGCTTTGCCAGTTTGTCGTTTAAACAGCAAATGCACATGGGCCCATCTTTGGCCCATGGGCGTGCTGGTCTTACAGGGAGGTGTGTTCAGGTGCATTCTGGGCGTGCTGGTCTTACAGGGAGGTGTGTTCAGGTGCATTCTGGGCGTGCTGGTCTTACAGGGAGGTGTGTTCAGGTGCATTCTGGGCGTGCTGGTCTTACAGGGAGGTGTGTTCAGGTGCATTCTGGGCGTGCTGGTCTTACAGGGAGGTGTGTTCAGGTGCATTCTGGGCGTGCTGGTCTTACAGGGAGGTGTGTTCAGGTGCATTCTGGGCGTGCTGGTCTTACAGGGAGGTGTGTTCAGGTGCATTCTGGGCATGCTGGCATTACAGGGAGGTGTGTTCAGGTGCATTCTGGGCGTGCTGGTCTTACAGGGAGGTGTGTTCAGGTGCATTCTGGGCGTGCTAGTCTTACAGGGAGGTGTGTTCAGGTGCATTCTGGGCGTATTGTTATCTTGAGGCAGCGGGAAGTGATGGCACCATTGACCAACAAAAACCTGGTCTAAAGTCAATAACGCAGCATTTCATTGTTATTTTAACAGAGCATTAGTAAAATGCTCCTAGGCTTCATATCATCTATACAGAGATAGTAGTATACAGCTGTTATACATCATATCATCTATACAGAGATAGTAGTATACAGCTGTTATACATCATATCATCTATACAGGGATAGTAGTATACAGCTGTTATACATCATATCATCTATACAGGGATAGTAGTATACAGCTGTTATACATCATATCATCTATACAGAGATAGTAGTATACAGCTGTTATACATCATATCATCTATACAGGGATAGTAGTATACAGCTGTTATACATCATATCATCTATACAGAGATAGTAGTATACAGCTGTTATACATCATATCATCTATACAGAGATAGTAGTATACAGCTGTTATACATCATATCATCTATACAGGGATAGTAGTATACAGCTGTTATACATCATATCATCTATAAAGGGATAGTAGTATACAGCTGTTATACATCATATCATCTATACAGGGATAGTAGTATACAGCTGTTATACATCATATCATCTATACAGGGATAGTAGTATACAGCTGTTATACATCATATCATCCATACAGGGATAGTAGTATACAGCTGTTAGACCACGTACCGTCGACCACGGTGAGCCACGCAGAGTGATGAGAGACGCCGATGGAGTTCCCCGCCAGGCACGTGTACTCTCCGGCATCGCTCACACTCACGTTCCTCAGCGTCAGAACCTCCATCTCTTTATCCGTCGTGTTCAAACCTGCCGTCTGAAAGAAAAGGACAGACGTGACGTAAGCAGCTGTGGGAATGTAACCAAGTACATGTACTCCAGTACTGTACTTCAGTCCAAATGTTGAGGTACTTGTACTTTACTTGAGTCTTGTCTTTTCATGTCACTTTCTACTTGGACTTGGACTTTTTACTCCACTACATTCATCTGTTACAGCTTTAGTTACTAGTTACTTTACACGTTAAGGCTATGTTCACACTATGTTCACAAAAGTTGACTAGGGCGCTTTTGTAGTGAAAAGAGCATCTTTTGTTGCTATAACAACAGCTACTGCATTTATGAAGCAATTAATGAATGTGATGATCTGATTATCTGATTAACTAAAAGAGAAGAGAACTTAGCTGCAGCCCTACGGCTGTCAGTTACTGGCCGTTGGGTTTTAATCTAGTGTCAGGCCTGTTTACACCATGACGCTCGCGGGTGAAAACGACTAAATATTTGATCAGATGTGCCTTTCGTTTACACGGCGACGGCATTTTTGGGGCTTAAAAACGCAAAAAAGTGAAACCACCCTCCAGAGTGGAAAGCTTAAACGCTCCACAGCCGCGTTCCCGTCTAAAGGGTAAAAACGCACTGTGCGAGTGTGTGCCGCGCGTGTGTGTGTGTGTGTGTGTGTGTGTGTGTGTGTGTATGTGTATATGTGTGTGTGTGTGTGTGTGTGTGCATTGTTTGGAGCAATAATTCCACCTCCTCATCTGTCCAGACAAAATTGTCAGCTTTTGTTGTTCACTTCGCGCTACTAGGGGGAGAGGAGAGGAGAGGAGAGAGAGAGAGAGAGAGAGAGAGGAGAGAGAACAGGGAGAGAGGAGAGGAGAGGGAGAGAGGAGGAGGAGGAGGAGGAGAGGAGAGGAGAGGGAGAGAGGAGAGAGAGAGAGGAGAGGAGAGGGAGAGAGAGAGAGAGAGAGAGAGGAGAGGAGAGGAGGAGGAGAGAGAGAGAGAGAGAGAGGAGAGAGGAGAGAGAGGAGAGAGGAGGAGGAGAGGAGGAGAGGAGAGGAGAGGGAGAGGGAGAGAGGAGGAGAGGAGAGGAGAGGGAGAGAGGAGAGGGAGAGAGGAGAGGAGAGGGAGAGAGGAGGAGGAGAGGAGAGGGAGAGAGGAGGAGGAGAGGGAGAGAGGAGAGGGAGAGAGGAGGAGGAGGAGAGGGAGAGAGGAGGAGGAGGAGAGGGAGGGAGGAGGAGAGGAGAGGGAGAGAGGAGAGGGAGAGAGGAGGAGGAGGAGAGGAGAGGGAGAGAGGAGAGAGAGAGGAGAGAGGAGGAGAGGAGGAGAGGAGGAGGAGAGAGGGAGAGAGGAGGAGAGGGGAGAGAGAGGAGAGAGGAGGAGAGAGGAGGAGGAGAGGGAGAGAGGAGAGGGAGAGAGGAGAGGGAGAGAGGAGAGGAGAGGGAGAGAGGAGGAGGAGAGGGAGAGAGGAGAGGGAGAGAGGAGAGGAGAGGAGAGGGAGAGAGAGGGAGGGAGAGAGGAGAGAGGAGGAGGAGAGGAGGAGAGGAGGAGGAGGAGAGAGGGAGAGAGGAGAGGAGAGGAGAGAGGAGGAGAGGAGAGAGGAGAGAGGAGAGGAGAGAGGAGGAGGAGGAGAGGGAGAGGGAGAGAGGAGGAGGAGAGGGAGAGAGGAGAGTGAGGAGGAGAGGGAGAGAGGAGGAGGAGAGGAGAGGGAGAGAGGAGGAGGAGGAGAGGGAGAGAGGAGAGGAGAGGGAGAGAGGA
>NC_135870.1:2157481-2182481 GCF_031162955.1 Sander vitreus | reverse complement strand
CCAATGAGAGAATTCCTTTAATAGGAAAGCTTTGGCTGTTTTTTGGCGTTGAGGCATCTGAGTCTGGTTAGAGCCGGGAGTTTTGATGGTGTAACCGAGGCTGGGCTCTCAGGGCGCTGGTTACGCTCCGAGGACCCTGTGCAGACACAGAAACACAGGAACAGATGCACACAGTCTGGACTCTCTCAGACTGAAAACACACTGTCAGAAAACGCCAGTATCTGTGTGCATAGTATGCATGTACCGTATATACAGTACATACAGTATTCATACAGTGTACCTTCTGCGTGTTTGTTTCCAACCATCTGGGCTCCAGCTGACTGCGAGTCTGAGTGATTGTGTTGTTTTTCAGCCTGTTTTTCTCTCAGTCAAGAACACATCAACGTCAGCCTCTCTGCTGCATAAACAAAACCTGCTTTCAATTCCCCGCCTCGCGCACTCCTATTCTCCCACACGGAGCTTTGGTCAGCAGGGGTCTCAAACTCAACTTCACTACGGGCCAGACTGGAACATGAGAATCACATCAAGAGCCAGGCGAGCCAGTAGCTATGTTTCCATCCACACGTTTTTATCCGAATTAAGCGATATCGGATGAAAAATGCCTCGCGGAAACAGTAAAAATCGGATTGAATTTCATGAATATCGACTCAAAGGACACACGTTCTCATCGGATTTTCTCTTATGATCAACAAAGACAGATGTAAAACCAAAGGGTTTCCGTGAAGTGTGTCTGAACCACGATCTCCCAGAACTGTTTGGAGCGCTGTCGTTCCCACGCCACAGCCCGCCTCGTTGTCGTCGGGCATTTACTACATCTGCATCATCACAGCAACGTGTTGATAGCGTCGTTGTTGTCTTATCATAGCGTGATACGTCGCTATCAGCTGGAACATGAGCTCTATGAGCTCTATTACAACTTGAGCAGTGTTGATCATTTGTTGGTAGATGGCGCGATCCAGTTTGTCTAGAGAAACTATGTTGGCATATGTTTGCTTGAATGTTGTTGATTCAGTGCGAAAATGAACGGAAACACCTTAAAATGTCCAACTTCAGATAATTCAATTGACAAGTGGATGGAAACGTAGCTACTGACATGCTTTAATTAAGAGGAAAAAGTCAAATATTCTGACTGTATTATTGCATGTCTCATTTAGCTTCCTCGCTGACAGTTTGGGCCTCATAAAGCCCCCCAAAAAGTCAGCAACAAACGTTGAAAAAAGCGCCAAAAACATAGTAAAAAGCGACAGAATTGTCTAAAAAAGTAGATATTATCGGCCGATATTAGGTATTTCTCAAACTATCGGTATCGGCATTTATAAACGGCCGATATATGAATATTTAAAAAATAAAATAAAAACGGACGAAACCCCCTTCAGCCGTGTTATCAATGTTGGTAGTTTGTCCACCAGAGGGCGCTCGACAACCTCCCTGTTGGCAACACTCGTGTTTAACCCTTTAAGATTCATATCTTAAAGGAACACGCCGACTTCTTGGGACTTTGTCTTATTCCCCGTATCCCCCAGAGTTAGATAAGTCCAGACATACCCTTCTCATCTCCTTGTCTGACAACCCCAGCGCTAGCCTAGCTTAGCTCAGATCCTGGAGGTAACCGGCTCCATCTAGCCTAGCTTAGCACAGATCCTGGAGGTAACCAGCTCCATCTAGCCTAGCTTAGCACAGATCCTGGAGGTAACCGGCTCCATCTAGCCTAGCTTAGCTCAGATCCTGGAGGTAACCGGCTCCATCTAGCCTAGCTTAGCACAGATCCTGGAGGTAACCGGCTCCATCTAGCCTAGCTTAGCACAGATCCTGGAGGTAACTGGCTCCATCTAGCCTAGCTTAGCTCAGATCCTGGAGGTAACTGGCTCCATCTAGCCTAGCTTAGCACAGATCCTGGAGGTAACCAGCTCCATCTAGCCTACTGCTCCCAATAAGAGACAAAATAACGCCAACATGTTCCTATTTACATGTTGTGTTTTGTATAGTCACAGCGTGTACAAATAACAAGGTCACTATGCTTTTACTATCTGGTAATTGTTGACTCTATTACTCCAACTCTGAGCAAACTCTCTGCTCCTCACCTCGGGGTAAATCACTCCGCCCAAGTAGCAGAAGTAGCAGTGCTTCGCCTTTCTGAGAATATAGTTCCCAGTTTATATACGGTAAGAAGATGGCTGTGTGTCATGTGATGGAGCCGGTTACCTCCAGGATCTGTGCTAAGCTAGGCTAACGGTGGGGACGTCAGACAGAGTTAGGACACACACGGAGATGAGAAGGGTATGTCTGGACTTATCTAACTCTGGGGGATACGGGGAATAAGACAAAGTCCCAATAAGTCGGCGTGTTCCTTTAAGTTTGTATTTATATTAGGGCTGTGAAACGATTACATTTTCTTAATCGCGATTAATCGTTGAATATCTATAGTTAATCGCGATTAATCACGTTTTATCACGATTAAAATGCTATTATTTTGCATTTCAGAACAGTTTTTAAGTCCATATTAACAATGGAAAGCCGTTCTTACCAGAGGATCTTGACTGGGAATCAAATGAATGCAAAGAAAGTGACATTATGAACATGATTTTAAGATTTGTATTTGTTTATTATATATTTAATCTAGTCACACATTTGAATCTAGAGTCAATATTAGGGTTGGGTATTGCTTGGTTTGGATACCGGTGCTAAAGTGCTCTCTGAGACTATGGAGGGTAAACCCAGTTCCATATTCCTGTTAGTCTCCATAGTTCCCTAAAAACCCAGCCCTGTCTAACCAGGAATGCTGCTCTCTTTTTTTAGAAACTGTCTGATGTGTTCAACAGAAGCTGCACATTAACCACAATCTGTATTTACAGCACCACAACACAAGGTTTTCAGAGTGTCTCAGGGGGCTTAGAATGGGGGAAGGTTGTCTATTTATTTAGGGCTGACCCCCTCTGAGTTGATTAGTCCAGTGGTTTCCAACCAGGGGTATGTGTGCCCCGGGGGGGGTAACTTCTGCTGTTGCCAGGAGGTACGTGGTAAGATTGTTGGCTTGATGTTAAGGCCCAGACACACCGACCAGACGGCCGACCGTCGGCAGAAAAGCCAGTTGGACTGATCAGTCTCCCCGAGTTGGTCTAAAAAGTTCCTCAGAACACCGAAGAGACGAGACGTAATACGTCTCCATAACAGCAGGCGGCGCTAATCTGTTTTGTCGCCCAAAAATGAGAACCGGCAGCTGATTGGACGAACGCGCACGTGGGTCTGGTTTCTCCAGATTCAAAGCCAGACTGTCATGGCGTCTCGTTCAGAATACGATCTCATATTGGACTAAGATAGTTCACCGAAACGCGAGAAATAGGCCGTGCAGCTGCTGAATCTGTCTTCATTTCAGATCAACAAAGGTCAGTTTAAAAGGTCAGATTTTGAGAGACTCTAGTCACGCTCATCCCGCTCCCCGTTTCCTGGTTAGCTCTCCACCAATCAGTTGGGTCATTTGAGTCCGACTGCCGGCAGTGCCCGCCTTCTGATTCAACAAGTCAAATCGGCCCAAATGAAGGCCGACGGCCCCTCGGACGGACGACGGCACGGAGCACACCGACCAGACTCGAGTCAGCGACCTCCCAGACTGTCAGACGGACGATTATCGGCTCGGTGTGTCAGCGCCTTTAAGAAACCTTTTATTAATTCACGTATTGCACATCGATATTTTTGGCTTACGGAAATGTGAAATTCAGCTCTGTTACTACGGAGAATTTCCACACACACACAACTTTAACTCGTGTTGTCTTCTCGTCGACCAACCAGCAACTTTTGGGTTTTTTCTGGGTCAGAAATTTAAAAAAAAATTGTTTTTGTCAGTTTTTCCGACCTTTCTGAAGCTTTTCCGATGTTTTTGTCGATATTTTTTGCGCTTTTTGGGTTATTTTTCCACGTTTTTGATGCTTTTTCCAACATTTTAGTCACTTTTTTCAATGTTCTTTTATAAAAAAATAAATTCAAATGCAATACAATTAGAAAAAAAACAACAAATTCAATGAAAGTAGTGACGTGATTATGTATTTTACTTGTGAAGAATGTTGTATGGAACCATCCCGGTTGTTTATTTTGACAATTTCTTGAACGAAATCCAAATTTCTGATATAGAAACGTTTTGAAAATGGCTCGAATGAGACCCTGAGGACAACATGAAGGTTAACACAAGTAAAGGATCTGAACATTTGGTGACAACCGTTACCGGTAAACAGACTCTGCTCTAGCTAATTATAGTTAATTAAAAGGTTAGTTCATGTCAAACAATGACAAAAGAAACCATGGCTGTTGTCTCTCTGGCGTCTGTGCATTTACACGAAAAACATTCCGTATAACTCATGAAGAGTTGGCCGAGCCTGTTCTGAGGCAAAGGACGTGTCTTTTTATGAATTAAACGATTCCAGGGGGACGCATTTTGTGTCCAAAACCCAAGAGATATTCAGTTTATCGTCACATTAGACTAAGCAAAGCAACAAAACTTCATATGTAAGAAGCTGGAACAGGAGATCTTTTGGAACTTCTTTTATGCAACAGTTGCATTCATTTTCTGTCAATTACTCAACTAATAGTTTCAGTACGTATTAGTTTGAACTCTGGGGAGTGAAACAACAAACAAGCAACAGCTTTATTTTTTCAAACCGGACCCTATTTTTCTCATGTTTTATGTGTCTAAGTGACTGATGGGAAGAACAATCTTTAAAATGTGTCCAGTATTGAGCGAGAATGCCCTACTGGACAAATGTTCAGCGTCAGTTAGCGTCCACTAAAAGTTGTGTTGTTGCTGCTGACAGACTCAGATTATTATTCTGAGTGTCTGACAACATTATGAAAGGATCCCTACAGAGATAGACCTTTTAGTTAAAGAGGAAGATCCTTTTAGTTTAACATGGAACAGCCCCGAAATCACCAAACCCACCAGACTCCATGTAAATAATCAGTACTTTTAGCGTGTATAGAGCCAGCATATCTCCACCAGACTCCATGTAAATAATCAGTACTTTTAGCGTGTATAGAGCCAGCATATCTCCACCAGACTCCATGTAAATAATCAGGACTTTTAGCGTGTATAGAGCCAGCATATCTCCACCAGACTCCATGTAAATAATCAGGACTTTTAGCGTGTATAGAGCCAGCATATCTCCACCAGACTCCATGTAAATAATCAGGACTTTTAGCGTGTATAGAGCTAGCATATTTCCACCAGACTCCATGTAAATAATCAGGACTTTTAGCGTGTATAGAGCTAGCATATTTCCACCAGACTCCATGTAAATAATCAGGACTTTTAGCGTGTATAGAGCCAGCATATCTCCACATGTAAATGGGTGAATTAAGAGTTTATTTCAACCAAACCAGAGTGGTGATTGTCCACTTTCAATGAAGTGTATATTATGATGATAAAATTGGGACATGTGTGAAGTACCTTACGTGCGTCTGCGTCCTCTGAGCGTTGGGACATGTGTGAAGTACCTTACGTGTGTCTGCGTCCTCTGAGCGTTGGGACATGTGTGAAGTATCTTATGTGTGTCTGCGTCCTCTGAGCGTTGGGACATGTGTGAAGTATCTTACGTGCGTCGGGACATGTGAAGTATCTTATGTGCGTCTGCGTCCTCTGAGCGTTGGGACATGTGTGAAGTACCTTACGTGCGTCTGCGTCCCTCTGAGCGTTGGGACATGTGTGAAGTACCTTACGTGCGTCTGCGTCCTCTGAGCGTTGGGACATGTGTGAAGTACCTTACGTGCGTCTGCGTCCTCTGAGCGTTGGGACATGTGTGAAGTACCTTACGTGCGTCTGCGTCCTCTGAGCGTTGGGACATGTGAAGTACCTTACGTGCGTCTGCGTCCTCTGAGCGTCGGGACATGTGTGAAGTATCTTACGTGCGTCTGCGTCCTCTGAGCGTTGGGACATGTGTGAAGTATCTTACGTGTGTCTGCGTCCTCTGAGCGTTGGGACATGTGTGAAGTATCTTACGTGCGTCTGCGTCCTCTGAGCGTCGGGACATGTGTGAAGTACCTTACGTGCGTCTGCGTCCTCTGAGCGTTGGGACATGTGAAGTACCTTACGTGCGTCTGTGTCCTTTGAGCGTTGGGACATGTGAAGTATCTTACGTGCGTCTGCGTCCTCTGAGCGTTGGGACATGTGAAGTATCTTACGTGCGTCTGCGTCCTTTGAGCGTTGGGACATGTGAAGTACCTTATGTGCGTCTGTGTCCTCTGAGCGTTGGGACATGTGTGAAGTATCTTACGTGCGTCGGGACATGTGTGAAGTACCTTATGTGCGTCTGCGTCCTCTGAGTGTTGGGACATGTGTGAAGTATCTTACGTGTGTCTGCGTCCTCTGTGGCCGGTCTGGACAGGGTCGAGGGAAACTGGAGCAGCAGGAGCAGCAGGATGCAGGACAGCAGCAGCTGGAAGCAGCGCGACGAAGACATGTTGTCCTCAAACATCAACTCACGGCCTCTTCCAGACTGGGAACACAGAGAGAGACAACAATCGAGTCGAGAGTTTCCAGAGTTTAAGCCATTCACGGTAAAGGAAGCCCATTTATTCCACAGACCTATGTCTGAAACTCATGATGAATGAATGCCAACTTTCTTTCAAACGATCTAAAAAGACATATACGTACTGTTTTCCGTCAGATGGTTGATAGATCTTGACAAAAATGTGACAAAAAATTTGAAAAAGCGGCAAACGTGTGTGTGATTCTCAGAGAACTGCTCTAATATATAGGCAGGTGTGATTTGCCGAGGGGGATGCGTAGGATTTCCCCCTTTCTGGTCTACATATCCCTGCCCCTGAAGTTGATAAATAAAGGTAGTTACACACCAACCAGACGGTCTGACGGCCGATAATCGGCTGTGTGTGTCAGCACCTTATGTCCTATGGCATGGCAGGCCGAGTGGCGCTACATCTATATTATTATTAGAAGGGGGATTGTATTCTTGCATGTTTTGTTTTGTTTGTGCATGATCAAAACAACCTCCAAATCGCACCCTGTATATATATGTGTGTATGTATACATATATATACTGTATATAAAATAGTAGAAATCATGGATCAGTGTTTCCCAAAAAGCCCAAGATGACGTCCTCAAAAAGGTCAAAATAGTCCCCAAACATCCCAAAGCCAGCAACATGAACTGCACCTCTCCAGTGTTTAGTCCCGGGCTGCTCACACCTGTGCAGCTGTTTCTCAGAGAGCTGAAGACATAACGATGTTGACCCATAAACCTTTGACACCCCCCCACACACACACACACACACACACACACACACACACACCTGTGACCACTAAATATCTGTTGAGTGTCAAACTGAACAGAGCAGCAGTCAATCACACCGACAGAGACTAAAACAAACACCATTTGCTGACCTGTGTCTCCATGAAGGTGTGAACGGCCCTCTGGTAAATACATGTGTGTGTGTGTGTGTGTGTGTGTGTGTGTGTGTGTGTGTGTGTGTGTGTGAGAGTTAGGGCTGCACTACATGAGAAAAATATGCAATATGCAATAACATTGTTCAATATTGGGCGTAAACGTAGCAAAAGATATTCATTTTTAAACAGTGTGTGTGTGTGTGTGTGTATGTGTGTGTGTGTGTGTGTGTGTGTGTGTGTGTGTGTGTGTGTGTGTGAGTTAGGGCTGCACTACATGAGAAAAATATGCAATAACATTGTTGAATATTGGGCGTAAACGTAGCAAAAGATATTCATTTTTAAACGGTGTGTGTGTCTGTGTGTGTGTGTGTGTGTGTGTGTGTCTGTGTGTGTGTGTGTGTCTGTGTGTGTGTGTGTGTGTGTGTGTGTGTGCGTGTGTGTGTGTGTGTGTGTGTGTCTGTGTGTGTGTGTGTGTGCGTGCGTGCGTGCGTGCGTCTTCCTGGGTACCCAATGAACTCGCCGTTTAGTGTTTGGAGCAGTTTAGACAGCGTTGGATATTGGATGATTAAATAACAATAAAACGACAGCACCACAAACGGTTGGGGGGGGGAAACTGGCATAGCGCTGATGGCTTTCACTTCCTCTGTGTCTACCCTTCACAATAAAAGCCCAGCTTAAATTCACTTGTTAAGAGGAAACTTAATAAAAAAGGCACAAAATCTGATTCTGCAACGTAACATTCCTCGGTCACATAAATGTAGTAGGACAATGTCTTCCTCTGAAGTAGAAGTACACCGTAAGCGAGTAGTATGCAGTTGCTTTGGGGTCCTTCTGTAAGGGATTCATTGTTCGAGGGATCTGATTTCGGTTCATACAACCCAGAAGCGGATCTTTTAATATCAGCTCTTTCACCATGGATGTATAATTCACACACACATGCTTATTGCTAAATTATTGTATTATTTGGCTGACATTTTGGGCGTTTTTTTGGGACATTTGTCCAACGATTTATTCTGCATTGTCGTTTGTCTGACATTCCAGGGAAGAAGTTCACTTTACATTAGTGGAGTGGTGGAGGACAGTGAATGGTCGTAAGAGGCTCGTAAACAAGATGACCGCTGGTTGGCTGCCATCGCCGAGCCCTCTGGCTGGACGTCACCATGGAAACAAATCAGTCTGTGCTTCAGCGGCGGGCTGAATGTGTGCACGTGCACGTGGCGTCCCCCGAGTAGGACGAGCAGAACAGAGTTTATGAAGCCATAATTAATACACTACACATATGGACTACACACTTAACTTAATGAGGCTCTTTGAGAGAGTGTGGGGAGTGTGTGTGTGTAAGTCTGTGTCTGTATGTGTGCGTGCGTGGTGTGTGTGTGTGTGTGTGTGTGTGTGTGTGTGTGTGTGTGTAAGTCTGTCTCTGTATGTGTGTGTGCGTGGGTAGTGTGTGTATGTGGGGAGTGTGTGTCTGTGTCTGTATGTGTGCGTACATGGGAAGTGTGTGTGTGTGTGTGTGTGTGTGTGTAAGTCTGTGTCTGTATGTGTGTGCATGGGGAGTGTGTGTGTGTGTGTGTGTGTGTGTGTGTGTGTGTGTGTGTGTGTGTGTGTGTGTGTGTGTCAGTTAGGGCTGCACTACATGAGAAAAATACGCGATATGCAATAACCTTGTTGAATATTGGGCGTAAATGTAGCAAAAGAGATTCATTTTTAAACCGTGTAGATGTAGCCTTGAATCCTCTCTAACCTTCTCCATCTCTTCCTCAGTTTTTAAACACCTCTCCTCCACCCTAACCCCGTTTAACTTCCTGTGCCGGAGCCGTCACCTACACGCCAGATTCTGCAGCCGGCCGACAGCTCGGAATAGTTTTCATACCAACGCTTGGTCCTGATGCCAGCCGCAGAACAACACACGCCGAGACGGGAAGAGAGAATCCTGAGCTCATTCAGGAGGTGGAAGGCTGTAAAACCAGGTGGGGCTGCAACAAACCATTATTCTCATCATGGACGTATGTGTGGATAACCTTCTGGATGAATGGATTAGTTTTCTGGTCTCTAAAATGTCAGAAAATGGTGAAAAATGTGGATCAGTGTTTCCCAAAAAGCCCAAGATGACGTCCTCAGATGTTGTTGTGTCCACAACTCAAAGATATTCAGTTTACTGTCCCAGAGGAGAGAAGAGACTAGAACATATTCTCTTATACAAAAAAAACGTTTTTTTCATAAAGCCCTCCATGACCAGGCTCCTTCCTACCTCACAGACCTGCTCCACGTGATGCCCTCTGTCCCGAAAAGGCTCCAATACCTCCCTGTAAGACCAGCTCGCCCATGGGCGCAGGTGCATTTGCTATTCAAACAATGCGGGCGCTGGACGGGAAATTGACAACTGCGTCGGTCTTAAGCTGCAGACACACCGACCAGACGAGTCCGACTGCCGGCAGTGCCCGCCTTCTGATTCAACAAGTCAAATCGGCCGAAATGAAGGCCGACGGCCCCTCGGACGGACGACGGCACGGAGCACACCGACCAGACTCGAGTCACCGACCTCGCCAGACTGTCAGACGGCCGATTATCGGCTCGGTGGGTCAGCGCCTTTAAACTAGTAAAGACGCTTGCGCCGGGCTTTGTGCAGCGCTGGGTGCAAGATAGGGCCCACGGAGAGTTTATCTGAAAGGATCCAACATGGAGGATGAAGAAGAAGCTGTTTGGGTCTGAGTGCAGCTGCACATGTACCAATAGGAACAAATGAAGAGCAGGTTTGGAGGATGAGTCATCCTCCAAACCTGCTTAGAAGAGCCCATTCTTTGCCATGAGGACAACAAAGTCCTACCGTCAGTAGCAACAGGGTGATATAAGGTAGTTTGTTATTATTGTCTTTTCTCTACTCCTGTATTAAATAAATGTTGAACTCAAATGAATGAAGTGTTAGGCTATTTATCTATCTATCTATCTATCTATCTATCTATCTACACACGCCGCGCCTGCTCATAGGCTACTTTTTATTTGATTTATATTTTTAAAGGAGACCCCCACTAAGATGAAATCATAATTCGAACCCTGAGGATGAGGGTGGGTAACGGATTTGAATACCTCAGTATGGGGGCGTGTTACAGTGAGTCACACTCTTCATGCACACTCCACATATCCCATCCTGCAGCTAGGTGACGATTTACCAGCCCAGAGGAGCCACATCACTGTCAGAAAGGCTGCTGCTATTACTGCTACTACTGCTGCTATTACTGCTACTACTGCTGCTATTACTGCTGCTACTATTACTGCTACTGCTATTACTGCTGCTACTATTACTGCTGCTGCTGCTGCTGCTGACTGCTGCTAGCAGCTGCTGCTGCTGCTGCATAGCTGCTAGCTGCTAGCTGCTGCTGCTAGCACAGCTGCTGCTGCTGCAGCTGCTGTGCTGCTGCTGCAGCTGCTGCTGCTGCAGCTGCTGCAGCAGCAGCTGCTGCTGCTGCTGCAGCAGCAGCTGCTGCTGCTGCTGCTGCTAGCAGCTGCTGCTGCTGCTGCAGCAGCTGCTGCTGCTGCTGCTGCTGCAGCAGCTGCTGCTGCTGCTAGCTGCTGCTGCTAGCAGCAGCTGCTGCAGCTGCTGCTGCTAGCTGCTGCAGCTAGCAGCAGCAGCAGCAGCTGCTGCTGCTGCAGCAGCAGCTGCTGCTGCTGCTGCAGCAGCAGCAGCAGCTGCTGCTGCTGCTGCTAGCTGCAGCAGCAGCAGCTGCTGCTGCTGCAGCAGCAGCTGCTGCTGCTGCTGCTGCTGCTGCTGCTGCTGCAGCAGCTGCTGCTGCTGCTGCTAGCAGCAGCTGCTGCTGCTGCTGCTGCAGCTAGCTGCTGCTGCAGCAGCAGCAGCTGCTGCTGCCAGCAGCAGCTGCTGCTGCTGCTGCTGCTGCAGCAGCAGCAGCAGCTGCTGCTGCTGCTGCCAGCAGCAGCAGCTGCTGCTGCTGCAGCAGCTGCTGCAGCAGCGCTGCTGCTGCTGCTAGCAGCAGCAGCAGCAGCAGCTGCTGCTAGCAGCTGCTGCTGCTGCTGCTGCTGCTGCTGCAGCTGCTGCTGCTGCTGCTGCTAGCAGCAGCAGCAGCTGCTGCTGCTGCTGCAGCTGCTGCTGCTGCTGCTGCTAGCTGCTGCTGCTGCTGCAGCTGCTGCTGCTGCTGCTAGCTGCTGCTGCTGCTGCTGCTGCTGCAGCAGCAGCTGCTGCTGCTGCTGCAGCAGCAGCAGCTGCTGCTGCTGCTGCTGCTGCTGCTGCTGCTGCAGCAGCAGCTGCTGCTGCTGCTGCTAGCAGCAGCAGCAGCAGCTGCTGCTGCTGCTGCTGCAGCAGCAGCTGCTGCTGCTGCTGCTGCTGCTGCTAGCTGCTGCTGCTGCAACTGCTGCTGCTGCTGCTGCAGCAGCAGCTGCTGCTGCTAGCAGCTGCTGCTGCTGCTGCTGCTAGCTGCTGCTGCTGCTGCTAGCAGCTGCTGCAGCAGCTGCTGCTGCTGCTGCTGCTGCTGCTGCTGCTGCAGCAGCTGCTGCTGCTGCTGCTAGCTAGCAGCTGCTGCTGCTAGCTGCTGCTGCTGCTGCTACTGCTAGCTGCTGCTGCTACTACTGCTGCTACTACTACTACTACTACTGCTGCTGCTGCTACTACTGCTGCTACTACTACTACTACTACTGCTGCTACTACTGCTGCTACTACTACTACTACTACTACTGCTGCTGCTGCTGGGAAGTGAGCAACAAAATGAGCTTCAACTAGGGCTGGGCGATATGGAGAAAATCAAATACCACAATATTTTTCACCAAATACCTCGATATCAATACCACAACGATATTGTAGCGTTGACTATTGGCGCTTTAACAAAATATGTACACAATGAGATTTTAGATGAATAATCATCAGTAATGTGGATATAATGACTAAGCGGGTAAAGGCAAATAATAGAACAGCTACAACAGTCTGGTGAGATCAGAAAATGACATCACTACTGTAATGCAGCCTTTAAAACCAGGAAAAGACACTTATGTCATATAACGATATGCAAAATCTAAGACGACATCTAGTCTCATATCACAATAGATATAATATCGATATATTGCCCAGCTCTAGTCTCAACTACAAGATGTACTGTAGCTGTTATAGCATACTAATACTATATTTAATATTGTAGGTGTTTACATCAGTAGCGTCAAACTCAACTTCACTACGGGACACACTGGAAAGTAAGACTCCCATCCAGAGACAGACACGTTTAGTTTATTGACATGCTTTTCGTTAGAAAAGGTCAAATGTCTTTGACTGCATTACTGCGTATGTCTTATAGAGCCTCCTAACTTACAGTTCCATCAACATAAAGCACATACATACATAGGTTATTTTTACTAATTCTGGCATATTTACATGGTGTTTTTATACAACAATGTTCATAAATATGCATGGTCCCTATCAAATAAAGCAATAAAATAAAATAAAAAATAAAAGGTTCCTCAGCCATCACAGAAAAAAGCGAAAACAAACATCGGAAAAATGTGGGGGGGGGGGGGAAACGCCCGAAACGTGGTCCGAAATTAACTATGAACCTAAATTGATTTTGATGCGGGCCGGATTGAAACGTGCGAGGGGCCGGGATTCTTTGTGTCTATTCTACTACATTATATTCCCTTATAATGCCCATATTTAATGCTTTATCCTTGCACTGCTATAGTTTTTATATTACTATGTCTACATTATATTGTCCATATTTAATGCTGGTCTCTAGACTTTCTCCTTGCACTATTGGACTTATTTGACATTGACATGACACACCCCCTCTCATAGAGCACCTCACCATGCAGGCTGAATCCCAGGGTCAGTCCCTGCCCTGGCACTGCAAGCCTCTCATGCTTATACATCCCTTAGTACATTCATGTGGATTTCTTTTATTTAGTATCTTTTCTTTTATTGTTCATATTATTCATGTGGATTTGTTATTTTATCATCCTGTTTATGATGTATGTCTATATATAAGCTACTGGGACCTTGAATTTCCATCCATCCATCCATCCATCCATCCATTCATTCATCCATCCCATCCCATCCATCCATTCATCCATCCAATCCATCCATCCATCCACCTCATCCATCCCATCCCATCCATCCATCCCATCCATCCACCCCATTTATCCCATCCATCCATCCATCCCTCCATCCATCCACCCCATCCATCCATCCATCCCTCCCTCCCTCCATCCATCCCTCCATCCACCCCATCCATCCACCCCATTTATCCCATCCATCCCTCCCTCCCTCCATCCCTCCTCACTCCCATCCATCCCTCCCTCCCTTCATCCCTCCATCCATCCATGAAAATGGTGAAACATGTGGATCTCTAAAACTGACTTTTAATGTTACTTCTAATGTAGTATTTGGGCATCATTTCTACTTTTACTACTACTAGATAAGTAACTTGCAGTAAGCCTGGAGGATCTGAATACTTCTTCCACATCTGGAAAACACAGAAACTATAACTGTGCCATGAACCAAGAAAAGAGCCACTGAAGTCCAAAATATGATGCTTGGTTATTTATATTAAACTACCCAAGAGTATAAAATGACATGATGTGATGATGTAATGAAGTATTTTGATCTGGAAAACACAGAAACTAACAGCTAACTCGGCAAAGTAAAAACTGTCTGAAGTATTTTGTTTTTATAATGCAGAATAACTTGAACCCAGGTAAACAATATAAACAGTCTACCTCTAACCAGATCTTTAATGAAGTATTTTGACATAGTTTCTACTTTTACTCTCGACAAGTTAAGTAGCCTGAGGTATCTGAATACTTCTTCCACATCTGGAAAACACAGAAACTTGTTTCTAAACTAAAGTGTCCCATGAACAAACCGCTCACTGTGGAGATAAAAGAGCCACTGAAGTCTAAAATATGATACTCGGTTATATATATTAAACTATCCAACAGTATATCAACGACAGGATACATTGTACTTTTACATAAACAATGCTTCAACACAGGACGCAGTATTTTGTTGTGAAAAACACAGAAACAAACGGCTCACCGTGCAAAGAAAAAACTCTCTGAAGTAACACAGCTTACAGAGAACAAGTATTGAGTGTAGAAAAGCCTTTACAGGTACTTCTAAATCAAGTATTCTGACTTGAACTTCAGTATGCTTTCAATGCAGGAGTTTAACTTGGAACAGAGTATTTTGTTCTGGAAAACACAGAAACTAGTTTCTAAACTACACTGTCCCATGAACAAACTGCTCACTAAGCCGAAAAAAGAGCCACTAAAGTCCTAAATATCATGCTTCCACATCTGGAAAACACAGAAACAAACTGCTCACTGTGCAAAAAAAACAAACAGTGAAGTATTGCAGCTTACAGAGAGTAGTACAGAGTAGAAAAGCCTTTACAGTTACTTCTATATGTTCTAATGAAGTATTTTGACATCATTTCTACTCAAAAATCCAAAATATGATGCTTTGTTATTATAATAAACTACCCAACAGTATACAAAAAGACATGATACATTGTAGGCCTACATAAACAATGCTTTCAATGCAGGTCATATACACCATAGACTGTATAAAACTACTTATACTTGTAATGAAGTATTTTGTTTGTCTAGTGCACCATATACTGTATAAAACTACTTATACTTGTAATGAAGTATTTTGTTTGTCTAGTGCACCATATACTGTATAAAACTACTTATACTTGTAATGAAGTATTTTGTTTGTCTAGTGCACCATATACTGTATAAAACTACTTATACTTGTAATGAAGTATTTTGTTTGTCTAGTGCACCATATACTGTATAAAACTACTTATACTTATAATGGAGTATTTTGTTTGTCTAGTGCACCATAGACTGTATAAAACTACTTATACTTGTAATGGAGTATTTTGTTTGTCTAGTGCACCATAGACTGTATAAAACTACTTATACTTGTAATGAAGTATTTTGTTTGTCTAGTGCACCATATACTGTATAAAACTACTTATACTTATAATGGAGTATTTTGTTTGTCTAGTGCACCATAGACTGTATAAAACTACTTATACTTGTAATGGAGTATTTTGTTTGTCTAGTGCACCATATACTGTATAAAACTACTTATACTTGTAATGGAGTATTTTGTTTGTCTAGTGCACCATAGACTGTATAAAACTACTTATACTTATAATGGAGTATTTTGTTCTGGAAAACAAACAAACGGCTCACTGTGCAAAAAACAACCAGACTCTCTGATGTAACGCAGTTTGAAAGAAAACGAGTATTAGCCTAAGAGTAGAAAAGTATCATTTGAAGGAGGAAAGGAGTTTTAGGCTACCTGTGAATCGGTCCACAGCTCGCGGTTATATCCGAGGACGTGGAGGCAAAGCCGGGGGAAAGCAAAGGTTACGTCCGTCGGGAGCTGCGGTCCGGAGGGAAAAACTGTCTGTATCTCCGGAGGAAAAACTGTATCTGCGGAGGTAGCTGCGGAGGGGGGAAACTGTCTGTATCTCCGCTGGAAAAACTGTCTGTATCTCCGGAGGTAAAAGCTACAGACTGAGTTAAAAACTCACTTGTGCACCGGACGTTTGGCTTTCTCCTGACTGATTTAAAACGACCTCATCGCGCGGCGTCGTTACTCCAAAGCTCGGCGAACTCCCGGAGAGAGAGAAAACGTGGGAAAAAAAAACCTCCTCTCGTTGACGGTATAATGTGTCTCGATAAACAGTCCGAGGGAAGAACCGCCTTCAGTGGGAGTTTCCTCCTACACACTAGCTCTAGTTAACCCCCCACCACTCGATTAACACCCCTGTGTTATCTATTCATTGACTCCATTTTCCGAGTGGCGTAACCCAGCCTCGCGCACGGTGCACGGTGCACGGACCTCCTCCCCCCAGGGTCTGTGTCCTCCCCTCCCCTCCCCGGAAGGTAAAGGATTTCCTCTCCTTTACATTCCTGCTGTGCATGATCCTGATCCTATCGATCTGTTTTCATTTGGTCACTAAGCCTTGGTTTGTATGGAAGCCCATTTACGCCAATGTGATGGGAAAAAAGAGCCTGTAAGTTATTATAATGAGAAACTTTCTTCAAATAATGACTTAGTACCTCAAAATAATGAGTTAGTAGGCCTATCTCAAAAGATGAGAAACGTTCTCGAAAGTCATTATTTTGAAATACTAACTCATTATTTGCACGCACGCACACACACACACACACACTCACAGACAGACACATGCAGGTACGCACACACACACACCCCGCAAACACACACACACACTCACTCACAGACACGCGCACACACACAGACAGACACACACACACACAGACACACACACACACACACACACAGACAGACACAAAAACACACACACACACACACACACACAGACAGACACGCATGCACACACACAAATTTGTCTTGGGCGAAGCTTAAATTGTATTATTATATTACTGAAAAAAACAATAAAAAAAAACATGACTCATGAAGCTCAAATCAGTCTGGACACAAAAGAGGAGAAAGTTTCTCTGAACGTCTCTGGATCACTTTCCTGTGATCATAATCAGCTGTTTAGACTGTTACATCATCACCCCACACACACACACACACACACACACACACACACACACACACACACACACAGATTCCATTGTGGATTCATTGGGCAGATTGGCATAATGTGTGTTTGAGAGTGTCAGGCTGTGAACAATGAATCGGAGTGTTTCTCCCCGGCACAGAGAGCGTATTGTGTGATCCGTCCAACCAAACACACACTTCTGCATGGCTGATCTTTCATTTGGCTGAATAATATCCAGTAAATTGTACAAATACTGCAAAAGTCTTACACTCCCACAGTCGAGAATTGAGTTCCAACAGGGTGAAAGACACAATTTTTTGGGCAGGACCTTTCGAAAAGGGAATGCTGGAATGTAACTCTGGACATCTCCAGATGTGTTGACGTTGAATGTGTGTGATAAACTGAAGGATGAAATGTTCCTTTATGTGAGGAGAGAAATTCTCCTACTTCTTAAGGAGAAAACACAAGACTTTCACCCAGGAAACAGGTGTTCATGTCCTGAAGAAGTTAAGGAGAAAACACAAGACTTTCACCAGGAAACAGGTGTTCATGTCCTGAAGAAGTTAAGGAGAAAACACAAGACTTTCACCCAGGAAACAGGTGTTCATGTCCTGGAAGAAGTTAAGGAGAAAACACAAGACTTTCACCAGGAAACAGGTGTTCACGTCCTGGAGAAGTTAAGGAGAAAACACAAGACTTTCACCCAGGAAACAGGTGTTCATGTCCTGAAGAAGTTAAGGAGAAAACACAAGACTTTCACCAGGAAACAGGTGTTCATGTCCTGAAGAAGTTAAGGAGAAAACACAAGACTTTCACCAGGAAACAGGTGTTGATGTCCTGAAGAAGTTAAGGAGAAAACACAAGACTTTCACCAGGAAACAGGTGTTGATGTCCTGAAGAAGTTAAGGAGAAAACACAAGACTTTCACCAGGAAACAGGTGTTCATGTCCTGAAGAAGTTAAGGAGAAAACACAAGACTTTCACCAGGAAACAGGTGTTCATGTCCTGAAGAAGTTAAGGAGAAAACACAAGACTTTCACCAGGAAACAGGTGTTCATGTCCTGAAGAAGTTAAGGAGAAAACACAAGACTTTCACCAGGAAACAGGTGTTCATGTCCTGAAGAAGTTAAGGAGAAAACACAAGACTTTCACCAGGAAACAGGTGTTCATGTCCTGCAGAAGCTCTGAGTACAAAAGACGCACCGGCATGGCCACTGACAGACTCAGTTTAATATTCTTACCCCTCAGTCACATTAGCTACAAGAGACAGCGAAAACTCGGCAGGCTGTCATTCATTTTCAATGGGGGTGTCCGTTTGCCAGTGACAAGCGACGAGCTAGACGGGGCCAAAATAGACAAGAAGTCTATTTTATGCAAATGCTGAGCGATGCGACAAAGCGTGACGTATGTACGTTGGTTGCTCGAGTCGAAGAAAATCAATCTAGATGGCGGAAACGCTTCAGGACATCGTATTTCTGTATACATCTGATATGTTGGCATTTTATCTAATATATTTTGTTACCCCTATCGAGATTTAAATCCAAAAACATTGTTCTTGTGGCTTGACAATACCTCTGAAGTGACTTGTAAGACCTCTTGCAGATACTAGGCAATAGCATGCTAGGCTACTATCGATACGGAAGCATCACCGTGTCAAACTTTCACAAGGTATTTGATTTGTTGACAGGACGTTTAGTCATAATATTTCATATTTCATCATTCATACGTATATCTATGGGTCTATCCACAAAGTAAACAGAGGGGACGTGCTTGAAGGTAGCACCAGAGGATTCCTGTTTAGTTTTGCCAAGCAACCAGGAGTAGGCAGGCCCGCCCAGGAACGCCCATCAAGCGAGTGCGTGTCACTATCTTTCGTAGCTAATGTGACTGTAGGGCTGGTGCCGTCGCGCTTCTACGTTTAAAAATAAAAGCTTGCGTCTGGTCCGCTAGTCTTCTTACTTTGGTGTTTGGGGTGTTTAAGTGTGTGTGTGTATTATTTCATTATCAAAGCCTGTATGTGCGCCTCATGCTGCTGGTGCCATAATCTTATGTGGGCCTGGTTTTTGCAGTTATAAAAGCATATAACGTCCCCCGTCTGAAATCGGGCCGGTAAGGGACGCAATTGCCAGGGCTGAATTTTTGTCCCAGTCCGCCCCTGCAAGACTGCATGCAGATAAGCAGACCTACATTCACAGCGGCCCACAGAACATGATGAAATGTGTGTCGAACTTTCTGTATACATGCATATCTATCTACTGTGTGTAGAGGAAGACAAATAAACAGCCACGAGTGAAGAAGGCCTATAGCAGCCTATAAATAACAGCATGTGGAAGCTTCACGTCGGGTTACTAATTAATGCTCGAGAGGCTTTCGGAGCCTAATTGAGAAAAAACAGGAAATAACAGTCCAAGCCTCCACTCGCAGTTCATCCATCACACAGTGGCCCTGTTTACATTTTATAAACCAGATAATGAGCCAGAGAGACGCAGTTCATACGGGTGCAAAGTCTCGGAGTCATTTAGGTCCATGATTCAGACAGAATGTGAAGGTCTCTGTCTTCATGTTAGGCTTCTTCTAGGTTTAACTTGTGTGGTAGTGGAATGTAACTAAGTACATTTTTACAGTGTTGTGTTAGTACTTTTACTGAAGTTAAGGATCTGAATACTTCTTCCACCGCTGCACTTGTGTTACACAACAACACTTTCTAAAGGCGTATGTGACATGTATCGTTTATATTCCGTCTGCAGATATTTGCAGTGGATAAGGAAGTTTCAGCCTGTCTCAGACAGCACTTTACAACGGGCAACACTCGCCAACCAACCGGTGTGTGTGTGTGTGTGTCTCTGTCTGTCTGTGTCTCTGTCTGTCTGTGTCTCTGTGTGTCTCTCTGTGTCTGTCTGTGTGTCTCTCTGTCTGTCTGTGTGTCTCTGTGTGTCTGTCTGTGTGTCTCTCTGTCTGTCTGTGTGTCTGTCTGTCTCTGTCTGTGTGTGTGTGTGTCTGTGTCTCTGTCTGTCTGTCTGTCTGTGTGTCTCTGTCTGTGTGTGTGTCTGTGTGTGTGTCTGTGTCTCTGTCTGTGTGTGTGTCTCTGTCTGTGTGTCTGTCTGTGTGTCTCTGTCTGTCTCTGTGTGTCTGTCTGTGTCTCTGTCTGTGTGTGTGTCTGTGTGTCTCTGTCTGTGTGTGTGTGTCTCTGTCTGTGTGTGTGTCTGTGTGTCTCTGTCTGTGTGTGTGTGTCTCTGTCTGTGTGTGTGTCTGTGTGTCTCTGTCTGTGTGTGTGTCTCTGTCTGTGTGTGTGTCTGTGTGTCTCTGTGTCTCTGTCTGTGTGTGTGTGTCTGTGTGTCTCTGTCTGTCTCTGTCTGTGTGTGTGTCTCTGTCTGTGTGTGTGTCTCTGTCTGTGTGTGTGTCTGTGTGTCTCTGTCTGTGTGTGTCTCTGTCTGTCTCTGTCTGTGTCTCTGTGTCTCTGTCTGTGTGTGTGTCTCTGTGTGTGTCTGTGTGTCTCTGTCTGTCTCTGTCTGTCAACAGCAGACTCCATCAGTATAAAAAGGAAAGAGGTTTTGTCACCCCTGTCATCCACTCCCTCCCTCCCCCACCCACTCCCTCCCTCCCTCCCTCACCCACCCACTCCCTCCCTCCCTCCCTCCCTCCCTCCCTCACCCACCCCCTCCCTCCCTCACCCACTCCCTCCCTCCCTCCCTCACCCACCCACTCCCTCACCCCCTCCTCCTCCCTCCCCTCACCCACTCCCCCTCCCTCCCTCCCCTCCCCCCTCCCTCCCTCACCCACTCCCTCCCTCCCTCCCTCACCCACCCTCCCTCCCTCCCTCCCTCACCCACCCACTCCCTCCCTCCCTCCCTCACCCACCCACTCCCTCCCTCCCTCCCTCACCTCCCTCCTCCCTCCCTCCCTCCCTCCCTCCCTCACCCACTCCCTCCCTCCCTCCCTCACCCACTCCCTCCCTCAGGTTGTAAATCTTTACTCTGCGTCTTCAGCCCCTTCAGGTTCTTCATTAACTCAGCAACAAGTTAATGAGTTCAGTTCAGTTCAAAGTCCCTTTGTGTTGGAAACAGGTGACTACAGCAGAACCTCTGGAGCTCCCATTTCCTGTAACCACGGACGCATCACACAGCAACACTTTATCACCCACAATGCAACAGGATTCAAACCCACATCCCCAGGAGTGCAGACAGCAGAACCACAAAACGTACATAGATATAGTCCAAGGAAAATATGACATGTTCTTCTATCGACACTAATGCGATCCATGTGTTCCCAAACTCTCTTTTTTTTACTTCACAAAATGATATTTTCATGTGTGGCATCTGAATACTTCTTCCACCACTAGTTACGTTTCCATCCACTTGTCAACTGAATTATCTGAAGTTCGGTGAAATAAAGCTGGTGAAAGTGTGTTTCCATCCAACGTGTGAATAAAAAGCCAATAAAAACCTGTTGCGTAATGACGTCACATGCTGTTTTGTGGTCAAATTAGTACATATCGAATTGATTTGAGACATTTTAAGGTGTTTCCGTTCATTTTCGCACTGAATCAACAACATTCAAGCAAACATATGCGAACATAGTTTCTCTAGACAAACTGGATCGCGCCATCTACCAACAAATGATCAACACTGCTCAAGTTGTAATAGAGCTCATAGAGCTCATGTTCCAGCTGATAGCGACGTATCACGCTATGATAAGACAACAACGACGCTATCAACACGTTGCTGTGATGATGCAGATGTAGTAAATGCCCGACGACAACGAGGCGGGCTGTGGCGTGGGAACGACAGCGCTCCAAACAGTCCACTTCCATCCCGCCATGTGTGCAAACAGAGCGGAAATACTGGGCGGAAATGAACTACAACTTCTTCGTTTTGTGGCGGGTTGCAACCATAAAATGACCTAAAACTTAACAGTCATTATTTATTCGGCAAATGACGTTTCCATCAGCGTTTATTTAGCCTCCTAGATGCAGGCTAAACCGACATAAACACTCATGTGTGCCCATGTCCATTAAGCTTCTCAACACCAACATGTAGGCTGGCTGGGTTGTGTCCTATGTCGTCGTGCGATAAGTAGCGTACTGCATGGGCGTACTACATACATGTGGAAATGTGTCATTTGTGCAATATGTAGGCTATTGGGGTTGTGCAATATGTTAGCTGTGCAATATTTTACTGTGCAAGGGCTGAGCCACACTTATTGCGGAGAATACAGCCGACGGGGTTGTTCGATGGGAAGTGCCAAAGTCCAAAACAATTTTCGCTTCTGGGACAATAAAGTATATCTTATCTTATCTTATATTGTATATCGATCAAGAGAAAATCCGATGAGACCGAACGTGTGTCCTTTGAGTCGATATTCATGAAATTCAATCGATTTTTACTGTTTCCACGAGGCATTTTTCATTCGATATGGGTGAAGTGAAGTAGTCCGTCCTGTCAGTAGATGACGTCCTGTCACTGTTCCAGTTGCTCTGCTCACCCTAGGGGAGAGAGAGCTCATCCTAGGGGGAGAGAGAGCTCATCCTAGGGGGAAAGAGAGCTCATCCTAGGGGGAGAGAGAGCTCGCCATAGGGGGAGAGAGAGCTCACCCTAGGAGGAGAGAGAGCTCATCCTAGGGGGAGAGAGAGCTCATCCTAGGAGGAGAGAGAGCTCATCCTAGGGGGAGAGAGAGCTCATCCTAGGGGGAGAGAGAGCTCATCCTAGGGGGAGAGAGAGCTCATCCTAGGGGGAGAGAGAGCTCATCCTAGGGGGAGAGAGAGCTCATCCTAGGGGGAGAGAGAGCTCGCCATAGGGGGAGAGAGAGAGCTCATCCTAGGGGGAGAGAGAGCTCATCCTAGGGGGAGAGAGAGAGCTCACCCTAGGGGGAGAGAGAGCTCATCCTAGGGGGAGAGAGAGCTCATCCTAGGGGGAGAGAGAGAGCTCATCCTAGGGGGGAGAGAGAGCTCGCCCTAGGAGGAGAGAGAGCGCATCCTAGGGGGAGAGAGCGCATCCTAGGGGGAGAGAGAGCTCACCCTAGGGGGGAGAGAGAGCTCATCCCTAGGGGGGGAGAGAGCTCATCCCTAGGGAGGAGAGAGAGCTCATCCTAGGGGGGGGGGAGAGAGCTCATCCTAGGGGGAGAGAGAGAGCTCATCCTAGGGGGAGAGAGAGCTCATCCTAGGGGGGGAGAGAGAGCTCATCCTAGGGGGAGAGAGAGCTCATCCTAGGGGGAGAGAGAGAGCTCATCCCTAGGGGGAGAGAGAGCTCATCCTAGGGGGAGAGAGAGAGCTCATCCTAGGATTAAAAGTAAAGAAGAATCCTCCCAGTTTAGGAAGAGTTAACGATCCAAACAGTCAATCACCTCTCTGTCTCTTTCTTTCTTTTTGTCTCTTTCTTTCTTTTTGTCTCTTTCTATCTCTTTCTGTCTGTCTCTTTCTGTCCGTCTCTTTCTTTCTGTCTCTTTCTGTCTTTGTCTCATTCTGTCTCTTTCTTTCTGCCTCTTTCTGCCTCTTTCTGTCTCTTTCTTTGGTTTCCAACCAGCTGTGTGTTTAACGGTCTGATCATCTCAGCTGGACTTGTAGCTCGTTATATTGTTGGCTAGTTTACTTTAGAATAAAACATCAGATTTTAGAAACTACATGTGTGTTTGTGTGCAGGAATCTTAACGTGTAAAGTAACTAGTAACAGGCCCAGCGCTAACCGCTGACCCTGTTCAACCACACGGTCCGACCCAGTCTGGACCCACCCAAACCTGGAGCCAGAGCCAAACCCCAGACTCTGGACCGGCCAGAGCGGGGCACAGCCAGGACGGGCCAAACCATTACAGAAAAAAAGGCACCAAAACCGACCTCAGGACTTTTTTTTTTAACTCGCCTTTCAGCGGCAAAAACACAGGTGCTCTTCTCAAGACATTCCTCCAACTTGAACTTATTTAAAGGATCTTTTCGGTTTTACCTGGACCCTACAGTATACTGTATATGTTCCCATGCATTAGTGTCTGAGGCCCCTGGGCAAAATGTCTTGTAGGGCCCCCCACCCCACCCCATTTTGAATTTTTGGTTACTGTTTGCTGGTAACACCCCTAGCGAGCAACTAGCTGGCATATGCAAGCACATAGTGCCTCACCTTTACCAATCCAGTTCTATGAATCAATTTCTTCCATAATTCACACATAAACACAGACACACACCCATTAATGCTTCCTTCCTGTCTGTCTACATGGTGTCACTATCACACCAGTTGAGCTCTCTAACTATCTAGGGAGATCTCAAGATATGTCTGCATGTATTTAAAAAGAGCGGCTAAAACGTCCTCCTCCGGAATGGAAAAAAACGTCCAAAACAAAACATTGAAAACACCAAGCAACAAAAACTTTGGAAAAAGCCCAGAATGGATTACTGTAAATGATGCCTTTGCTGTAACCGGCGGCCGTGAACCGGGCTGCAATGTTACCCTATAGGACAATGTTCACCGTTAGTTCTGCGTCCACTAAAAGTTCTGTTTTTGCCGCTGACAGACTCAGATTATTATTCTAAGTGTCTGACAACATTATTGAAAGGATCCCTCCAGAGATAGACCTTTAAAACCTCTTTGAGGCCTTGTTTAAACCAGAAACAGCTCTGAAGTCGCTAGCGCTAAACCCACCAGACTCCATTTAAAAAAACAATACTTTTAGCGTGCATAGAGCCAGCATATCTCCACATGTAAATCTGTAAACTATGTGTTTATTTCAACCAAAACTAGAGTTTTGACGGTTGGAAAAGTGGAAAGACGACCCAAAATGGCTTTTTATAGTTTTATTTTGTTTCTGTCGACTTTGAATGAAGTGTATTTCATGATGCTAAAATGACTGTTTATTTACATGGAGTCTGGTGGGTTTAGCGATGTTTTTATGTTTGAAAAAAGGATCTTACTCTTTAACAGAAAGGTCGACCTCCTTAGAAATCCTTTCCATAATGTTGTCAGACACTTAGAATAATAATCTGAGCCTGTCAGCGGCAAAACGAGCCCTTCTGTGAAGGTAAATACAAGCTGCACAACTGTCCCGTTAACTCACATCGTAGCTTGTTTCTCCGCTGCCGACTGCAGAGATCT
>NC_135870.1:2124981-2154981 GCF_031162955.1 Sander vitreus | reverse complement strand
CTGCTTACTGTTGCAAAATGTCTCTCTGCACAAGACGAAGAACTGATTTCATAGTCGCGTATGTAAAGCAGTTGTTGGAGCTTTCACTTACTCAACAGCTGGAGTACGAAAGGAAAAAACACTCACCACTGTTGGCTGCAGTGGTGGAAAGTAACCAAGTACTTGAGTTTTTCCATTTCATGCTTCCTTGTACTTCTACTTCGCTACATTTCAGAGGGAACTTTGTGTACTTTCTGCTGCACTCTTTAGCGCACTACATTTATTTGGGAGCTACGGTTACTTTTCACATTAAGATGTTAAAAACAAGTTCATAAAATACAGCACACCGTTAAAGGCCGACTCCATCTGCGGTCTTTCAAATGGAAACGCGCCCTATGCCTCAGCAAAAAGCAGCGACGTAGGTTACCACAGGAAGCTAATCAATAAGGTGATGAATTACGTGAAGGCTAGCCGTAGCGGAGTCAACGCTAGCTGTGCTAAGTTTGGACATAATGGCGCAGAAGCAGCAGAAATGACGTCTTCCGCCCCTAAATGTAGAAAAGTCATACCTCAAGTATGTACTTGAGAATGTACTGTACTTTTGTTATCGAACATGGCCACAGCTGATACGTTACGCAGGGTGCAGCACAACCCGAGCCGAATGAATGTAACTAAAAGACTTTTCTCAGATCTAATGATTGTTAGTTGGACTTCTTAAAGGACAATAACGGCGGAAAATGAACCTAGGGGTTAATAACAGATGTGTACCCACTCTGTTGCTCTCTGGGACATGTTTTCATGCTAATCGAATGTGTTTGTAGCTTGAAAGAAGCTAGCGCGGGCCGCTGGTTAGCTTACAACGCTAGTATACGGGTCACAGGGAACGTAAAAACAAATCGCTATTTATACCACTAAAAAGGCTCAAAATATCACCAAACTTCACCGGTAGCATCATGAGGGTCCCTACATGTTAACCCAAGCATTGAGAACTTTGTAAGTGTACAGACAGTTTTGTCTTTAAGCTTTTTGAGTGTTACTTATTCAGTATGTGCTCTAGCTTTTCCAACGTTTTAGACACAGCTATGGAGATAATAACGGTCCAAAATGATGTGAAAAAGAGACACAAAACTACCACAAAGAGGCGCCACATGACCACAGAGACCCAAAACAACCCCAAAGAAAACACGAATGACCAAAGAGAGACACAACACGACTACAAAGAGACGCAAAAAAACCCCCAAAGAGAGACACAAAATTGCGTTTTTCTTCAAATTGAAAAGCGTAATAGCTTCTTGAGGAAGGACACCTAAACCCCGCCAAATACGAGCACCTAAGTCTTCCACAAAGCAAAGGGAAAACTGGGTTAGGTGTAGGGCCTCACCTAATGTATGGTTGCCTCGAAGCGTCGTTAAATCAATGTAATTAAGGTTGTACGGCTCACTGTGTTTCCACACGGAGGATTATTACTAGCGCACACAACAGGTTGACGCTTCTGCGGACGCAAGACGTTTATATGCTGTCTATGCACAAGACTGACGGCCCAGATTACAAATGAACGAAGACGAAAATAAGTAAGTGAAAGATCTGGCTGGCAGTGTCAGTGGGACCGAAGCATTCAGGGCGGGAACATTTTGTACCGCTGTCCCACCCAGGCACCACAGAAAACCTCCAACCAGCTCCACAACAATCTCCCTGCGGCTGCGGCCTTCGTGACCTCCGGAGTGGGGGAGGGAGGGGAGGGCGCTCATCCAAACTACTAGAGAGAACCGCACACGCAAACATGCAGACACACGTCACAAGTGAATTACAGATGGAAGTGCAGTAAGAGCCCACACACAGCGTTATCACACTCTCTCCGCTTGATTTAAGAACCTGCAGTAAATACATACTATCACTCACACACATGCAGCATTACGTAGCATTACCATACAGCCCGGCCCTGAACCAGGACTCTGTCATTAGAGAGGAGCTCAGTGGGGTGAACATCTCCACTAAATTACACACTTTTCCTCTCTGAACCTCAGAAAGCTTTCAGGATGTTTCTGCTCAGCCGCACGCAAGACAGACAGAGATAGAGAGAGGACGGGAAGCATGCTTTCTCATGGACAGTTTGGATGATATTGTAAGAAAACTTATGCACAACAATTTCTGTTATGTCCATAGACTGTATATATAATGGACCAACAGATCCCGTGTCTCTGGACGGAGACCAGTGAAGGACATTAGAAGCTCTTTCCCGGTGATGGCTGAGCGTTACTGAGCAGCCTCCAACTGAGCTTGAAGACGTAGATGTGACGTGAGCAACCTGTCTGAAAGTTGGAAGTCTTCTGGTAGCTGTGCCAAGAGAAATCTCAATCATTCCCAATCTAGCAGAGACGGAGAGCGTAGGTATATGTAAGGAGATAACATAGACACAGGCTCATTATTGATCACTAAAATGATAGTTAACATTAGTCATTACACTTAAACAGCTGATGGAAGTCCAAACTGCCTGAGAGCTTCTCCTGTACTATACCGGTAACTCCTCTACTATGAGACAGGAAGTCTCGTGGTTATGAGAGGCAACCTCAGTGATTTGACCGCAATTAACCAAACATGCTCCAGGGGGCGCAACAGAGTCTGATAACTTTCGACAACATAGGGAACCAAACGGGAGCGGGACGGGATTTGGGAGTCTTTCTCTCTGGATTTTGCAGGACAGGATTTTTTCAGTCACGTGATCGGGATGTGAAGGGAGTATTTTCGTGGGCTCGGGATGGGATGGGAGCGACAATTGATTCCCGTGTCACCCTCTAGTACAGAGCACCGTGAGGTGACGGTCCTTTCAGCGGCCGTTACAGTTGAGTTTAGCCGATAAAAGGTGACCGTCCTGCGTCGACGACAGTTACACCACTGTCTGCACCCCCCGCCATCACTTCCCCACTCACAACCTCCAACAAACAGCACCCCTCCTCCAACACACAGCACCCCTCCTCCAAACCTGTCCAACCTGTCCTTCACAATACACCAGGTGAGGAGTGAGCTACGGAGGATCAAGGTGAGTAAGAGAGCTGACACACCGGGCCGATAATCGGCCGTTGGACGGTATGGCGAGGTCGGTGACTCGAGTCTGTTCGGTGTGTTCCGTGCCGTCGTCCGTTGGAGGAGCTGTCGGCCTTCATTTGGGCCGACCTGACATGTTCAGTCAGAGACAGGACAGTCGGGACTCACCCGGAAATGGCGAGCGGGATGAGTCTCTCAAAATCTGATGAAGATCATTTAAACTGACCTTTGTTGATCTGAAATGAAGACAGATTCAGCAGCTGCACGGCCTATTTCTCTCTTCAAATGTTTTCAGAAACACGTTTCGGTGAACTATCTTAGTCCAGTATGAGATCGTATTCTGAACAAGCCGCCATGACAGTCTGGCTGTGAATTTTCGGAGAAAAAAGATCCACCCATCAGCTGCCGGTTTTCATTTTCTGGGAAAAAACACAGAGAAGCGCACGCGCAGAGCGTACACTCAAGTCGGCGTCGCCTCAGTGTGTTTTGAGGCATTTTTTTGGACCCGACCGATCAGTCCGACTGGCTTTTCTGCCGACGGTCGGGCCGTCTGGTTGGTGTGTAAGCACCTTAAGGTAGAGGGTCCTGATGGCCTCAGCTCCAGGCTCTCTCAAATCCTGTGCAGATCAGCTGTGCAGGATTGTGGGACACACGTTTAGGATTGGGCATCGAGAACCGATTCCTCCTTGGAATCGGTTCAAAAATTACGATTCCAGTAGACTCGTTTCTTTGTTGGAATCGTTTGGAGGATTTGGTTTGAAATCCGATCATCGCTTCCCAATTGAATACGCGCAAGTTTTAGTTTCTGTAGCGACCAGGCTCTTGTTGTGTTGCAGCTTTGGAGCACTGTAAGCAGCGCTCTAGTGTGGCTTTATTTTACGTTGAAAAAGCTGTAAAACTGCAACCCACCATTGAATCAAAATACAACTTTCCTCTTATTTGTGAAAATAGGCATGTGACCCGTTTCAACTCCACCCCTCAAAGAATCGGAATCAGAATTGTTAAAATCCAAACAATGCCCAACCATACACACGTTCAACCTGAGCCTGAAGCTAGGGAGGGTGCCACAGCTCTGGAAGACACCCTGCGTGGAGCCTGTGCCAAAAACCCTGCATCCCAAGGATCTCAACAGCTACAGGCCGGTGGAAAAGTTGGAGCGGACGGGGGTGGACCTCCACCTCACTGGATGGATAATGGACTACCTCACCAAGCGACCTCAGTTTGTAAGGACACAGGGCTGTGTGTCTGGCAGCACAGGGGCCCCAAAAGGAACAGTTCTCTGATGGGGACGACAGGGAGTACAGAGAACTTAACAAAGACTTTGTGGACTGGTGCCAGTGGAACCACCTCCAGATCAATACTGGCAAAAACCAAGGAGCTGGTGGTGGATTTCCGCAGGGGCAAAAACTCTCCATCTCTGCTGGTGACCATCCTGGATATGGACATCGATATGGATAAATCATATAAGTACCTGGGTGTTCACCTGAACAATAAACTGGATTAGACACCACAGCACTGTAGACTGTATCTGCTGAGGAGACTCAGGTCTTTTGGGGTGCAGGGGGCACTCCTGAGGACATTTTATGACTCTGTGGTGGCATCAGCCATTCTCTATGGAGTGGTCTGCTGGGGCAATGGCATTGCATAAAGGATTATGAATCTAAACACCAGCCCCCTTAAGTAGTACTTTCAGGACATGAACACCTGTTTCCTGGTAAAAGTCTTGTGTTTTCTCCTTAACTTCTTCAGGACATGAACACCTGTTTCCTGGATGAAAGTCTTGTGTTTTCTCCTAAACTTCTTCAGGACATGAACACCTGTTTCCTGGGTGAAAGTCTTGTGTTCTCTCCTTAACTTCTTCCAGGACATGAACTCTGCTCCCCCTCTTTAAAGCCCTGTGTTTTTAGGAGCCAAACATCCCCCCCGACCTCCTCCCTACGAGGATCTTCACGCTCTTATACAGCAGCAGTCAATGTGCTGCTGACAGTAATAAAAACATGGAATACATACCAATTACAGTGCTTTACTTTTTCGTAGCTTTATGTACGAATTGTTCACGAGAACAGCCTGGACTGGGACAGGTGGAGATTTGGGTCTGGGGAATTGGCTGGAGACAGATGGACAGAATAAAAACAACTGACGCACACATTGTGACAGTTTTCACAAAAACTAGAAAAAAAAGATTATTTTGTTCCCTCAAAAACAAGAAATATAATAATAATATAACGTCTAAAAAGAACTCATCAGTTTGTTGTCTGTACTGTCAAACTCTCTCATGTTGTGGACTGTAAAGAGTGTGTCGAGCAGGGCTTTAGTCTCGTTATTTATATGAAGCAAGTGGTTTCTTTTCCAATAATAACACCAGCTGGACATGTTAATAAAACAAAACCGTATTAGAGACGATAGTTCCAGTGATGTCAGTGGAAAAGACAGACATTTAGTCATATTAGCTCATATCTGAGTGGGCTGCTGTCGTTACAACACCATGTGGATGGAGTAGGTTAGATTTAAACGGCTGTCAGTACGTTGAATAGCTTTCGTTAGTTTAGCTTGTTTTAGGTCAGTAAGTGCTCAGAGAGTGGCAGAGATGAGGCATCAGCACTCATAAGAAGTGTTTCCATTCAATTGTCAAGGGAATTTGAAGCAAACTTTTGAAATGTCTTAACAAAGAAATGTGAATTAGGCGGATGTTTCCATGAACTGGTTCGGAGCTAATAAACGTGGCTTCAGCGTAGCGTCATGACTGAATCCGCCTATTGGTTTTCTAACGGCCGTCTTGTCTCGCATTGCCAGACCTTCCTCCACAGCGCTGCGGAGGAAGGTCTGGCGAGTCCACACAGCATTCCCGGATGGGAGAAAAACGTGCTCTGGTTTATTGGCATTTCTTTAAACCAATCACAATCGTCTAAGCGCCGGACGGAGCCACGGTGCCTCTGTTAAAGCGTAACTCTCGCCAAAATGCAACCTAGGGTCTTTTTGTGAATGTACCTGAGTCAAACTTTCGTTTAAAAGTATATTTAGGACGGAAGCGCCACTTTTAAGATGTACCGTATTCTGGTTTTTGGGTCAAATGGCCTTTTGAATGGGAGAGCTAGGGACGCTACGATGCTAGCCTCAAAATATCTATGTTTAAACCACTAAGAAGGCTCGACACAACATGAGACTTTGCTCCAAGTATCACCAGGGGCTCTACACCTTAACCACAGCACTGACAACATTGGTTGGTACCCAGAGTTCACTAAAAAGAAAGGTTTTGAGCAACTCACGTTAGCTGTTGTTCTTCCGGTCGCCAGTCAGAAATAGTCGAGGGAGGAGAGTAAAGATGGAAAGCTCCTAAAGCTTAGTTCCATATACGTGGAACACGTTTGCTGTATTTGGCATATGCCCTCTTTGGGACTTTTCCCTACACCACACCTCATTTTGGGGTTTTGCAGGAGCGGACGCACCAACGCTGCAGGCAATTCCAGGTAAGCTTTAAGCTGAAACCACTAAGACTGGACTAACCACACTTAAAGAATGTTTCCACCAACTTGCACAAACATTTTTCTTAGTCTTTGATAGTCAGGAAGGAGCATAAACTTGGCGATTGAGTAAACACAGCTTCAGCCAAACATTTGTTGGCATCTTTGACCCAGGTTGTGTATTTTGCTGGTTTAAAACTTCCTATAGAAAGACCCTCTATCCCCACAGTACAAACATCCCTCTGCATACACCAAGCTGTCTGAAACCCACCAGTGGTATTGACTGTAATAAGCACACTCAGCTCTGTCAGGTGTGCAGAGACCAGTCACTTAACATAAACACTTTCAGCCCACAGTCGCGCATTTTATTCCTCTCTCACCAGCCAAGACCCCAGTATAGTCTGACCACAACATGAAGTGAGGCAACACTGCTTTTTGCCTACCAGGGTCGGAAAATACACCCACCGGGTTTCCTATAACACACAGTGAGTAAAGTATGGGGGAGTGTTGTGTTTGGCAGCTGTCAGGATGTTTTATACAAGCCAGGCCACCACACAACTGATACAGGTTCAATTTAAAGCCATGACAACATGATATCCAAGCTGCAAAATCTGACATGAGTGAACGTTTCAGACCAACAGATTCACATAGCGGCTCATTTGGAAACAGGAAACAGGAAATCGTTTAGAATACTTTTCTGAAAATGCGAGAATAGGCTATGCAGTAGACGAATCGGTCTTCATTTTCGATCGACAACAGTCAGTTTCAAAGATTTCCGGGAGTTTTGAGAGCCAATATGACATCAGTGAAAATGTCAGTGCTAATTATAACAATTCTGTAACGTAAAACAGCTTTGAAAATGCTAGTTGTCTGAATGGAGTTTGGATCCATCAGGGCTATGCTATGCTAACATTCTAGCCGCTTCAGCAACACTTGAAATAACATCTAAACTTGGCATAAATAGGCAGCAGCGTTGTTGTTACAGACATCTACATACATTCCTGTTGTCCTCGGGTCTAATTTGACCCATTTTCAAAAAGTTTCCACATCAGAAATTTGGGTTTCTTTCAAACGAAGTGTCCAAAAACATAACGTGGATGGTTCCATACGACGCTCTTCACAAGTAAATGAAATGATCAGTTCACTACTTTCATTGAATTTGGGTGTTTTATTCAATTGTATAGCATTTGAAGAAAAACAGATAAAAGAACGTTGAAAAAAGTGACAAAACTTTTGGAAAAAACAACATCAAAAACGGCAAACATCGGAAAAAATGACCAAGAAATCATCGTAAAAAGCTTCAAAAACGTCCGGCAAAGTGACAACGGTGTCGCACAAGACAAGAAGGAAGACAACATCAGAGTTGAAGTTATATAAACGGTGGGAGGAAGTGGAGACGCGTCGTCCATCTTTCAGTACTGTCTGAGTTAGACACCGTGAACGAGTCCTGCATTTGCGAGTCCATTACCCTGCGTGACAAGTGTTCATGAAGTGATACAGCGTCAGATAACAAACATTGAACCAGGGCTGTAGTACTCGAGTCCGGTCTTGGACTCAAGACAGTTTTTCTATGGTCTCGGACTTGTCTCGGACTCGCTGGTATTTGGACTTGGACTTGTCTCGGTCTCTGCCACCGGTCTTGCCAAATATGGCTTTCGGTCTCGACCGAGTTCAGGTGTCTTTATTATGTTTATAATAATATTGGAGGCAAAGTGAAACACTGGCCACCTGATAACCAATCACACACTAGATTATCTTCGCATGGCCTGCATCTGCGTGCCCTGCTAATGTCATTGCCATTCATTTTCTGGACTCGGTCTCGTCTTGGACTCAGACCTTTTTGGACTCGGTCTTGTCTTGGACTCGACTAGTCCTAGTCTTGGACTTGTCTTGGACTCGAACCTCTTTGGACTCGGTCTTGACTAGTCCTAGTCTTGGACTCGAACCTCTTTGGACTCTGTCTTGACTAGTCCTAGTCTTGGACTTGTCTTGGACTCAGACCTCTTTGGACTCGGTCTTGTCTTGGACTCGACTAGTCCTAGTCTTGGACTTGTCTTGGACTTGAACCTCTTTGGACTCGGTCTTGACTAGTCCTAGTCTTGGACTTGAACCTCTTTGGACTCTGTCTTGACTAGTCCTAGTCTTGGACTCGAACCTCTTTGGACTCTGTCTTGACTAGTCCTGGTCTTGGACTTGAACCTCTTTGGACTCTGTCTTGACTAGTCCTGGTCTTGGACTTGAACCTCTTTTGACTCTGTCTTGACTAGTCCTAGTCTTGGACTCTAACCTCTTTGGACTCTGTCTTGACTAGTCCTGGTCTTGGACTTGTCTTGGACTTGAACCTCTTTGGACTCTGTCTTGACTAGTCCTGGTCTTGGACTTGAACCTCTTTGGACTCTGTCTTGACTAGTCCTGGTCTTGGACTTGTCTTGGACTCGAACCTCTTTGGACTCTGTCTTGACTAGTCCTGGTCTTGGACTCGACAAAGGTGGTCTTGACTACAGCCCTGCATTGAACTATGATTGGCCCAGTCGCCCACTGGTGTTGTCTCTCAATAAAACCACAAACCACCAATCAAGCCCCTCCACCCACAGCCTCGTTACCCCGACGTAAACACACCGCCAGCGGTTGATGGAGGACAACAGAACGACAGGCCTGTTTACACGTTCCTGTGTTTACCCTCAAACAAGAATGCATGTGTACATAAATAAACCACAGATGTAAACGACAGCCGCAGCCAAATTACCATCTGCAAACAAGACGTTGGAGGGTTGGAGGGGTCAGGGCCCCAGATCTGAAGCCCGTTGTGGCGTTTTGTATCAACACCACAGAGCAGTCCGGTCTGGACATATTTTTTTTATCATGTTCAGACTCAAACTAACAAAGAAAGCATCTACTAACGCAAAAGTACTGCGTGTGTATCACAGCTTTTATTCAGGGTTCCCAAACATTTTTTTATGGACAACTCTCTGACTTTCCAAGTAACAATCAAATGAACATAAACATTTAGAACCTTAAAGCGTTAACTCTCGCCAAAATGCAACCTAGGGTCTTTTTGTGAATGGACCCGAGTCAAACTCGTCTTTGCAACGTAACAGGGAGGAGAGTAAAGATGGAGAGCTCCTAAAGCTTCGTTCCATACAAATGCACGGATCCAAATGTAAATTACTGTATGAAAAACTGAACCTTTTGCAATCTCTAATAGTTGGTAATGTTCATATTCAATTAGTGATTTATACTTCTGCGTTAAATCTACGCCATGGCTACATACGTAGGTACGTGGAGATACCGACCCTAATCCCTGTCACTCTCTCGCTCTCACACACACACACACACACACACACACACACACACACACGTCGATCTCTGTAAGAGAATAGCTGGGCCGACGTGTGTGTGCGCGTGGGAAATGTGAGCGAGTGAGTGAGTAGTGACTCTAGAGTCATAGTGAGAGGGACAAAGTGTCTCCCCTGTTCTTTCTGACCACGGTGAGACATCTGGAGCAGGAACTGCACCTCGGATAAAAAAATAATAATAATAATAATAATAATAAAATGTATATGTAACCCACTCCCTGTGTGCGTCTGCCGCCTGAAGGCACCCCTCGGCACCGCTGCCAGACTCTGTGTTGTGTTGTGTTGTGTTAGATGTCAGGGGTGAAGTGCAGAGAGAAGGAGGCACGGGACGCTGAGACCATCAGGATTTATTGTCGCAGAGAAGGCTGGTTTCATCTCCCGTAACGTAGGACATACAGGTTTGAAATAAATCCACAAAACAAACCATTACACATAAAAAGAATGCAGTGTAAAATAAATAGTTAAATATAGCACTCTAACAAGAATAGGTTTGCCACATAAAACTGAATTATTAAGTAAACCACCAAGTCATCTCAAATGCCGACTCGTCACTATGCTAACGTTAGCCCACCGGCTAGCCACAATAGTTTAGCCCCAAATCAATATGTGAATAAAAACGGATTTAACTCCACACTTAAATCAGCAACACGTGAACAAATGAGCTGAGTGGGTGGTTATCAATGTACATATTTACACTTTTATGGTGTACGCCACCGATTAAGCTGCTTACCTTAACGTAGGACATACAGTTTTTAGCGAACATGGCGGCATACACAGATCAAGTGTAAACTACGGCGTCCCGTAAGGTACAAAAAAGTGAAAATTGCTGAACTGCATCTGTTATAGTAATGGCAACAGTGCCGCCTAGTGGCCTACTAAAGGCTACTACGTTACATATACATATATATATATAGACATATACATATTCATATATACATACACACACATATACGTCACCTAAAGGATTATTAGGAACACCTGTAAGATTTCTCTTTAATGCAATTATCTAATCAACCAATCACATGGCAGCTGCTTCAATGCATGTAGGGGGGTGGTCCAGGTCTAGACAATCTCCTGAACTCCAAACTGAATGTCAGAATGGGAACGAAAGGTGATCTAAGCAACTTTGAGCGTGGCATGGTTGTTGGTGCCAGACGGGCTGGTCTGAGTATTTCACAATCTGCTCAGTTACTGGGGTTTTCACCCACAACCATTTCTAGGGTTTACAAAGAATGGTCTGAAAAAGGAAAAGCATCCAGGATGCTGCAGTCCTGGGGGGCGAAAATGCCTCGTTGATGGTAGAGGTCAGAGGAGAACGGGCCGACTGATATGGTATGCATAGTATGCAGCCACAACACGCACAACCTTGAGGTGGATGGGCTCCTCCAGTAGAAGACCCCACCGGGTACCACTCATCTCCACCTAAAATAGGAAAATGAGGCTACAATTTGCACCAGCTCGCCAAAATAGGACAGTTGAAGACTGTAAAAATGTCGCCTGGTCTGATGAGTCTCGATTTCTGTTGAGACATTCAGATGGTAGAGTCAGAATGTGTATGCACATTCATTACATTGTCTTAATTAGAAGAGACAAAGAGGGGTGTCCTCTAGCTCACCCAGTAAGAGCGTTCGCCCCATGTTGGCTGAGTCCTGCAGCGGCGCGGGTTCGATTCCGACCTGCTGCCCTTTGCTGCGTGTCGTCCCCCATCTCTCTCCCCCTTTCCTGTCCATCTACTGTCAGAGAACAGACAATGAAGAAATGTCCCTGATGGTAAACAATACGTCACCCATTGGACAGATATTATCACTACGTTATATCAACAGATAGCATACAGAAAATATATTAACATAATGCCCATGAATTTTCCAAAACATCCTAGGATTTTACTTATTCTACGAGTTTTCCAGGCCTGGAAATGTTGATTTGAGTTTGAAATTCCTCTTCACTTTTCCAAGACGTTAAAAGGATTTTGCATGACTTTTCCATACACACACACACACACACACACACACACACACACACACACACACACACACACACACACACACACACACACACACACACACACACACACACACACACACACACACACACACACACACACACACACTGTCCTGCTGCCAAACACTCACTAGAGCAGCAAATGTGGATGAATCCGCCACTGAAAATAGTTCCCAACAGTCACCGTTTCCTCCGGTTTTGTTTGATTAGAACTACAGTGACCAGTTGTTTCAGGAAACTACTGAAACAGAACTACACATTCACAGATTTTAAATGCAGGACTTTTACTTGTCGCAGAGTATTTATACGCTGTGGTTCTATTACTTTTTACTTCAAGTGTTGAGATGGCAACACTTACACTTAACTCTTAAAACAACACTGCCCTCTGCTGGTGTATTCTGGCACAGCAACCATTCAAACAAACAACGCTAACCTTCACAATGTTTTCTACATGTTAAGATTGTGTTCATGTCAATAAATAAACAAAAAGGCTCTTACTCTTTAAACTAAAAGGTCTAACATGAAACAGCCCTGAAACTCCACCAGACTCCATGTAAATAATCAGCACTTTTATCATCGTAAAACACACTTCATTTAAAGGTCCAGTGTGTAACGTGTTTAGTTGTTCATTATCAACATGTGTTGCCCGTTTCACAACCGTGTCCTTTTTCAGGAATATTTACCTCCTCCATCAATTCCAGGTATTCCTATTGGCTTGAAATGTTACATTTGCGTTTGCATGAACTGGGGTAGACGCTCCGTATTCATGCTCCATCTTGAACTACGTTAGCCGGTAAGGGACATACAGGACATACTGCTCCACCTTTCGTGTTTTCGCTGTCACATGATAAACTCTATCGTAGCTTCCCGGCCCCGGCAGGTTTGAAGAAGGAAACATGGAGGACCAACACGTATTCAAAATCCAGATTTCAGGAACAGGAGTCTTCTTCTTCTTCTTCACCCAGATAAAGGAGATTGAAAAGAGCAGGAGACCGGCTTTTTGAAGCGTGAAGGCTACCGTAGCTGTAATACGTACTTTGAACTGCGTGGTGCGAGAGAGTTGATTGCGATATATGATCTCAACGCTACACGGGAGACATTCCTACACATTGGACCTTTAAAGTGGACAGAAACTAAATAAAACTATCAAAAGCCGTCTTGGTTCATCTTTCCACTGTTCCAACAATCACCACTCTGGTTTGGTTGAAATAAACTCTTAATTCACCCATTTACATGTGGAGATATGCTGGCTCTATACACGCTAAAAGTCCTGATTATTTACATGGAGTCTGGTGGAAATATGCTGGCTCTATACACGCTAAAAGTCCTGATTATTTACATGGAGTCTGGTGGAGATATGCTGGCTCTATACACGCTAAAAGTCCTGATTATTTACATGGAGTCTGGTGTAGTTTGGTGATGGTGATTTCAGGGGCTGTTTCATGTTAAACTAAAAGGATCTTCCTCTTTAACTAAAAGGTCTATCTCTGTAGGGATCCTTTCATAATGTTGTCAGACACTCAGAATAATAATCTGAGTCTGTCAGCAGCAACAACACAACTTTTAGTGGACGGGAACTGACGCTGAACATCTGTCCTGTAGGGTTACATTACAGCTCGGTTCACAAAAACACAGAAAAATAGGGTCAAGGTCGGAAAAAAAACCAAACCAAATTACCCTTCAACAAAAAGCATTTAAAAACGTGTAAATGTTAGATTGGGTTAAAGTGAAGACATACATCTGACTTAACTTCAAAACACGGAAAAAAACAAGAGAAAGCTTTAAGAAAAACATTTATTAAACATCATGAAATAAGAACGACTCAGCAGAAAAAACAGTTCAGGTTTAGCACCTCGGTGGCTTCACATTTCTCACACACACACACACACACACACACACACACACAGTTAACCCGTTTGTGGCACTATCTTTGTGGGGACCCATCATTGACATAATGCATTCCCTAGCCCCTTACCCTAACCTCAACCATCCCAACTAAATGCCTAACCTTAACCCTTACCCTCACCCTAACCAGAACCTCATTCTAACCCTAATCCTAAAACCAAGTCTTAACCCTCAAACAGACCTTTAACCTTGTGGGGTCCAGCATTTTGGCCCCACAAAGCTGTTGGGACCCCACAAGTATACTGGACTCCCGGTTATGGGACCCCACAAATATAGTTAAACAACACACACACACACACACACACACACACACAGTACAGTCGTCACCATTCAGTAGGATGTGACACTAAAATATACATTGTTACTGTTAGTACAGTAATGACCAAACGTAGAAAAACAGCAGTTAAATGAGCAGAACATTTCTAACATACATCAGACTTTTAGCTTTACAAGGCATTTTTTTTTTTACATTTTAATCACAAAATAAGTAAGGACGCTTCCACACCTGTGTGGTTTAGTTCGGTTGAACACTGTCACACTGGAGTTGGTTTGCCCCGCTGGTGCGGTTCGTTTGGGCAGGTGAGAACGCCAACACATTCTCCCTCCCATGGCGTACAATACGGACGCTTGGTCAGGTGCCTTTGGCGTTTGTTATTGACGCTAAAAGTCTCCTTTAGGGTCAGATCCGAACGCGTTTTATCTAAACACTGGGTCGGGACTACAGGCGTCACTTTTGACGCAGTTAGGTTTAGGAAAAGATGGTGGGCGGACTTATAAAAGGTACGTCTAAGTGACACGCGGGACAAGGGTAGTATAGTGTGTAGTTTCTGTCGCCCCCCATGAGGAATTCTAAGTAATGACAACGAAACTGTAGTCGCCTCTCCTCCCCTCCTCCACGCAGCTGCTAGTAGGCAACGAGGACACGGAGGATTAAAATAACATGATGGACTCTTCAGAAGAGGTAACTATCTTCACTGGAGTTTCTGCGCGGGAAAGTCGCCGGACGCCACAATCTTCTGAACATAGTCGTACTGAGAGATCCAGAGAGAGCTGTGTGGAGCTGATAGTCGTCATTAGCTTTGTAGCAACTCATTTGGTAACGGCTTGAATGTAACGGACGTTCATTAATATCAAAAAGGTACGCACTAAAGCTTTAAAGGCGACAAAAACTCCTAAAAAATTGTCACAAAAAAACAAAAAAAAGGCGACAAAAACATAAGAAATTGCCACAAAAAAACTCAAAAATGCCACAAAAAACAAAAAAAAGGCGACAAAAACATGAAAAAATGCCACAAAAAAACTCAAAAAAGGCGACAAAAACTCCTAAAAAAAATTGTCAAAAAAAACTCGAAAAAGGCGACAAAAACATAAAAAATGGTCACAAAAAAACTCAAAAGGTGACAAAAACTCCTAAAAAAATTGTCACAAAAGAACTCAAAAAAGGCGACAAAAACGTCGAAAAAATTGCCACAAAAAAACCTAAAAAAAGGCGACAAAAACATAAAAATGGTCACAAAAAACTCAAAGGCGACAAAAACTCTAAAAGATTGTCACAAAAGAACTCAAAAAAGAGCGACAAAAACGTCAGAAAAATTGTCACACAAAAACTCTAAAAAAGGGCGACAAAAACCTAAAAAAATTGTCACAAAAAAACTCAAAAGGCGACAAAAACTCCTAAAAGAATTGTCACAAAAAAACTCAAAAAGGCGTGACAAAAAACATAAAAAAACTGACAAAAACATGTCACAAAAAAACTCAAAAGGTGACAAAAACTCCTAAAAGAATTGTCACAAAAAAACTCAAAAAAAGGCGACAAAAACGTCGAAAAAATTGCCACAAAAAAACCTAAAAAAAGGCGACAAAAACATAAAAAAATGTCACAAAAAAACTCAAAAGGCGACAAAAACTCCTAAAAGAATTGTCACAAAAAAACTCAAAAAAAGGCGACAAAAACGTCGAAAAATGGCCACAAAAAAACCTAAAAAAAGGCGACAAAAACATAAAAAAATGTCACAAAAAAACTCAAAAAGGCAACAAAAACGTCGAAAAATGGCCACAAAAAAACCTAAAAAAAAGGCGACAAAAACATAAAAAAATGTCACAAAAAAACTCAAAAGGCGACAAAAACTCCTAAAAGAATTGTCACAAAAAACTCAAAAAAAGGCGACAAAAACGTCAAAAAATTGCCACAAAAAACCTAAAAAAAGGCGACAAAAACATAAAAAAATGTCACAAAAAAACTCAAAAAAAGGCGACAAAAACGTCGAAAAATTGCCACAAAAAAACCTAAAAAAAAGGCGACAAAAACATAAAAAAATGTCACAAAAAAACTCAAAAGGCGACAAAAACTCCTAAAAAAATTGTCACAAAAAAACCTAAAAAAAGGCGACAAAAACATAAAAAAATGTCACAAAAAACCTAAAAAAAGGGCGACAAAAACATAAAAAAATGCCACAAAAATATCGAAAAAGGCAACAAAAACACAAAATATATTGTCCAAAATGTTCCAGGTCTGACACGAAACCGAACCAAAGGGGGGGGGGAATCAGAACCCACTTCACCAACTCATCAACCGAGTCGGAGCAAACCAACTCAAGGGGTGAAAACAACGTTTCAGAACGCTCCCGTCGGAGGTAAACAGCTCAAACACACGAATCAACAAAACACTGAACAGATCATCCAAGGTCTGTCTTTCTTGGTCACAAACAGCGTTTCACTTTCTGTTACAATCATCTGCTGAGGAAATAAAACACGTTTTAAAAGGTTTTATAATCAACCCTCTCCCGTTGTCCTCGGGTCAAATTTCACCCATTTTCAAAAAGTTTCTATAAATCAGAAATTTGGGGGTTTTTTTTCAACCAAAATGTCCAAAAAAATAACGTGGATGGTTCCATACGACGCTCTTCACAAGTAAATGAAATGATCAGTTCACTACTTTCATTGAATGTGGGTGTTTTGTAACATTTTTATAGCATTTGAAGAAAATAAATGATAAAAATAACGTTAAAAAACCCCTCAAAAACGTTGAAAAGTCACAAAAAACATTGTGAAATGCTTAAAAAAATGTCAAAAAAACCCAGGGGGGAATCGACAAACGTGTCCAAAAAACAGACGGCCAAAACGACCCAGAAAAACAAAAAGGTTGCGTGGTTGACGGGAGGACAACACAAGGGTTAATATTTATTGTAAAAGAAGATAACTGGAAACCTTTCTCAGAAACTGAACGGAGGTCCCTCTGTAACTAAATCTCATCATCACGTCACATTTAAACTTCAGTACTGGCAGTTACTACAGTTTGTTTTTATGAATGAATATTTTAGCTTAAAGCTGACGAAGCATTCAGTGTTGCAGACAAAACTGTTCATTTTTTACACAAGTCAGCGTCGCGTTGATTACATTTAATGTCAATGTATTTAAAACATCTTTAAAGCCTAACTCTCGCCAAAATGCAACCTAGGGTCTTTTTGTGAATGTACCCGAGTCAAACTTTCGTTTCAAAGCATATTTAGGACGGAAACGCCACTTTTAAGATGGACCGTATTCTGGTTTTTGGGTCAAATGGCCTTTTGAATGGGAGAGCTAGGGACGCTACGATGCTAGCCTCAAAATATCTATGTTTAAAGCACTAAGAAGGCTGGACACAACATGAGACTTTGCTCCAAGTATCACCAGGGACTCTACACCTTAACCACAGCACTGACAACATTGGTTGGTACCCAGAGTTCACTAAAAAGAGGTTTTAACAACTCTGAATGGGAGAGCTAGGGACGCTACGATGCTAGCCTCAAAATATCTATTTTTAAACCACTAAGAAGGCTCCACACAACATGAGACTTTGCTCCAAGTATCACCAGGGGCTCTACACCTTAACCACAGCACTGACAACATTGGTTGGTACCCAGAGTTCACTAAAAAGAAAGGTTTTGAGCAACTCACGTTAGCTGTTGTTCTTCCGGTCGCCAGTCAGAAATAGTCGAGGGAGGAGAGTAAAGATGGAAAGCTCCTAAAGCTTAGTTCCATATAAATGCACGGATTATTCGTTGTTTTGTCGTTAGTGAAACACAATATTGACCTTGTAGTTGAAAAAGGAGCCTCGTATAAGAATGACATTTCCTCCTATGGACATCGCCTATTTTGGACTGGTGAGATGGCGGATAGCGTAAACAACTCCTTGTTCCTCCGGATAGCTCCTTCCTGACTATCAAAGACTAAGAAAAATGTTTGTGCAAGTTGGTGGAAACATTCTTTAAGTGTGGTTAGTCCAGTCTTAGTGGTTTCAGCTTTAAAGCTTACCTGGAATTGCCTGCAGCGTTGGTGCGTCCGCTCCTGCAAAACCCCAAAATGAGGTGTGGTGTAGGGAAAAGTCCCAAAGAGGGCATATGCCAAATACAGCAAACGTGTTCCACGTATATGGAACTAAGCTTTAGGAGCTTTCCATCTTTACTCTCCTCCCTCGACTATTTCTGACTGGCGACCGGAAGAACAACAGCTAACGTGAGTTCCTCAAAACCTTTCTTTTTAGTGAACTCTGGGTACCAACCAATGTTGTCAGTGCTGTGGTTAAGGTGTAGAGCCCCTGGTGATACTTGGAGCAAAGTCTCATGTTGTGTGGAGCCTTCTTAGTGGTTTAAACATAGATATTTTGAGGCTAGCATCGTAGCGTCCCTAGCACTCCCATTCAAAAGGCCATTTGACCCAAAATGGCGGCTCCATCGCGGCTCCATCGTGGCTTCATCGTGGCTCCATCGTGGGGTCTGCAGCTTTTCGATGATGTTAACGTCGCGTAATTACGTCACTTCATAACTAGGAAACGGCTGCTCTTGTGTGAAGTAAACGCAAGATTTCTCATCTTTCTGCTGAGATATTTGGGACTTTTTTGCAACGAAAATGCGGGGATTACGACATCATGCAAGCCCCGCATATTTTGCGCGGAAATCGGCAAATTTGAAAAATTCCCCCATAAATATGCGGACTTTGGCTGATTATACATTGAATTATGCGATCACATGACCACGTTTCTCTGGAGGGACTGGCTGAGATGTCGACGCTTGTCGACGTTTTGGTTCAGAGCAAAAAGACAAAAGTTTGGCATTCATTGGTCGTCAGAGGGAGGAGAGCAAATAGTGTCGATGCTGAAGATCTGACGTAGGGCTGCACGATTACGGCCAAAATGATAATCACGATTATTTTGATCAATATATTGATATACGATTAATTATCACGATTATTTGTTGATTTTAACCAAAACTAATGTTATTGTCACACAGGCTGATTATAACTGCTTTCACGTCCATATGGTGCTACATTCCTCCTTTGTTGAAGGATACTATGAAGGAGCCATTTCAGCTGTTGTGCGACCGCTTTCCAAACATGCACGTTTGTGAAAAGATACAGCAACGCAATTTTCTGTTCACGTTAACGCCGCATGTTAATATCGGTATCTACCGGACGAAATAGCGACGCGGATTACGGTGCCACTTAAATGTCTGCGTTGCTCTGATGCTCCAAAACAGACGTTAGAGGCAACAGAAACATCGCTGCGTGTCACGCTAGTTAACACTAATAACATGTTATACAGCAGCTAACGTTAGCCTACCGTTAGCTACAGTAAACACTATTAACACGTTACACAGCAGCTAACGTTAGCCTACCGTTAGCTACAGTAAACACTAATAACATGTTATACAGCAGCTAACGTTAGCCTACCGTTAGCTACAGTAAACACTAATAACACGTTACACAGCAGCTAACGTTAGCCTACCGTTAGCTACAGTAAACACGTTACACAGCAGCTAACGTTAGCCTACCGTTAGCTACAGTAAACACGTTACACAGCAGCTAACGTTAGCTACAGTAGGAACTGGATTAAACACGGCTAAAATGCTAACAGCTAAACGGTGTAGTGTGGCTGTATTTCACTGGAGAGGATTCCAACAGCGGGACGTACAACAGTCTGCCGCTAAAGCTAAGAGCTAAAAGACTCAAACTAGCTCTGGTCACTGCTGTTGTCTGAAAAACAACACAGACGGGACTAAATGTTGTGTTTACTGGTAAACTGGTAAACCTCCTGACGACTTATGACCGACTGCTATCTGTTGTGGAGTTTTCCCTCCCGTTACTCCGTCCTCTGTGACCGTCTACATCTAAACTAAGCTGCCCGGTGCAGGGAACCACTCTGATTGGCTCATGGAGGCACGTGATCAGAGAGCGGTTTACGGAGCTTTCTATGAACTGAATGAAGCATTTTAAATATCGCTTGATCACGTGAATTTGATCGTGGGAAGCCCAAATCGTGATCGGGATTAAAACCTTGATTAATTGTGCAGCCCTAGGTCAGACCGTGTAAGCGGAGCGTGAGCGCGAGGACTTTGTATTCTAAAAAACGTTGGGAGCGTGACCTTATCCTCCGCTCTAAAGGCTGTTTCATGCTTCTGCATCAACTCCACGCCGTCGCTCCTACGGCGGCGTGACCCTTTTCGGAGTTCTGCGTCGGGGTTGCTTTGCATCGCGGTGCATTTCACCGCCATAACGCTAGGCGGGGTGTGTCTGTGTCGCTCACCACTGAAACGGTACTCTTATTTGTTTGGCCTTTTCTTGCTTAGATTTTGTAAAAAGTATCGAGAAATAGACAACAGTAAAATCCACTGACCTAGTTCCTGTAACCAGAAAATAAGTCTGAGGTTATTTGAGAGGTGTCTGCCAGTTTATGTTGTTAGCAAGCTAGCTTTAGCACAACGGCCCACAAAGTACTGCTAGCTGACAAAGTGCTCATCTCAAAACGTTACTGACATATAGACACTTTACAGACGGATAACCCCGTCATCATTGTAACCAAACTATGTCTGAGTTTATTTGCAGAGCTGATGTCAGTGAACTAGCATGTTGCTACTCCCCACTGTAGGCTGCTGGAAACTAGGGGTGCACCGAGCCGATATTAAGATTGGATATTGGCCCCGATACTGACAAAATAATAGTTTTGTTAGTTTTTTTCCCCTCTGTCGCACGTGTGTCGCATGCTGGAAGAGTTGAGTGTACAAATAAATAAGAATTCAATACATTACATCTATGTTATTTTGTCTTAGTTAGGAAAGTAATGTTTAAGTATGTATATATATATATATAAGTCTGGTGCCTTTAGTCTCTTCCACACGGTGGAAGGAAGGTATACAGTGTATTAATTATCGACAGTATCGGGTATCGACAGATACACAAAGCCCAGGCATCAGTATCGGGACTGAAAAAGACGGATCGGTGCATCCCTACTTGAGACACAGACTATCAACACACAGGACCAGTTGACCAATCGCAGTCCTTGCGGTCTGCCTCGCCTCGACGAGAAGTTACAAATTTTTAGGAGGCGTCCGTCGATTCGACGCAGAAGCATAAATCATCCTTAATTTCGCTCCGGTATGAATGACGCCGTGAGTTCAGAGCATCCAGCAGCCCGTGTCCGTGTTACTGCAGCCCAGTACCTGCAGACGAACGGCGCCCAGCCTCGCTCTCCACGCCGCCAGGGCCCGTCATCGGGCGGAGCTCCGGGCATGAAGGGAGGGCGGGCGCCGTTCATCTGATAAATATATTGCAGATTTCTCTCTTTTTTTGGAGCGAGAGGCGAGCGATGTTGAGCGGAGCGGCAAAAGTGTGGAAGAAAGGGTAATTTACTCACACTTGTCTTGTCACAATGACCACTTCTACTGAGGCTGATTTCATCTCCACTGGGAGTGTGTGTTGTGATTTAAAGCACCGTATGGCTGTATGACTGCGTGTTGGTGTTTTTACCGCACGCTCTGAGACATGTGCAGAGGAGTCAGCATCTCCTCAAAGATGGCTCCCTTCACATTGGAGCCTCGCAGGTTCGCCTCCTGAAGATCACATCCTGATAAGTCACAGTTCTGGGTAAAAAAACACACTTGTCACATATCTCCGCAATTCAAATCAACGGACAGCTGTCTACCAGGAAGGGATTTTTGTGTTAGCGTGATTGGGTCTATACACACGTGTGTGTGTGTGTGTGTGTGTGTGTCTGTCTGTCTGTCTGTCTGTGTGTTTTCTCACCTCCAGGTCTGTCCCGGCCAGTGTCGCTCCTCTAAGGTTGCAGTTCTTCAGTTTGGCGTTTTTCAGTGTTGCGACCCTTAGGTTGATCCCCGTCATCTGACTCCCCTCCATGTCCACGCCCTTTAGGTTGGCTCCTACACACACACACACACACACACACACACACACACACACACTTCAATACAAACGTCACCTGCTCAGGTGTGTGTTGTGTGAGGAGTGTGTGTGAGTGGCTGCTTTACCCTCCAGGTTGGCTTTGACTCCTGCAGGATCTTCAAAGTTGCAGCCTCTCAGTGACGCCCCTTCAGCGTTTGTACACAGCATCTTCACACCCTGCAGATTGGCTGCCTGACAGACAGACAGACAGACAGACAGACAGACAGACAGACAGACAGACACACACACGACTAATTTAGAGATTCATAAATATAGAAGGTTCTGCAGAGCTCAAGTTAAGGAGTTTGTGGACAAAACCGTTACTGTTTGAGGAAGTCTGGATCAAGGGAAGTACATTTCCAGGATAAAGCCTGACAACTGGCACGGGATGTCCGCTTTCTGTGTGTCGCCGTTCTCAAACTCCGTTCACTTCGGGAAGCAACAACAACAAACTCCGAGCTAGCGAGCTCCACGCTGGAAATGTCAAGTTGTGAAGAACATTTGGACGGTGCAACAAGGCAGACCTGCTCGGTTCTTTCAGGGAATGATTGTAAAGATTGACAAAGACTATGTTGAGGTCATTTCCTGTCTAACTGGGAGGTTTTGGGACTGATTGGTGGGATTGCTGTGGACGAAGTACACACGGAGATACACTGGTAAGAGCCAATGAGGTTTAACCATGTATCAGCTCATTTAAATATCTCACGTTACTGTATTGTGTCAACAGTTAACTTCATGTAATATTGGATGTGGAGTTTTCTTTAGCGGGGTGCAAATGTTCCACCAGAACCAGTTCCTTCCTGAGACTATTTAGCAGAGCCACCGTCGCTGCGTCTGAGCTTAGCGCCACCCAGGACCGTTGGGATTGGTTTACAGAAACGCAAAACAACCCAGAGGGTTTTTTTTCGTCCTATCCCAGAATTGACGTGCTTGTGGCAATGCAAGACTATTTAATACCAGATACATTCTTTTCAAGGTTGTTGTTGTTTCTCGAAGCGAAGGGATTTTGAGAACGGCAACACGCGGAGAGTGGAAAGGTGATGCCAAGCTTTATACTGGAAATGTACTTCCGTTGACGCAGACTCGGTATGAAATGAACGCCCAAACCCCGCTCACATCGAGGCAGGCCATGGACAGGTCTGCTCTCTCCAGGTTGGCCCCGCTCAGGTTAGCGTGGGCCAGGTTGGCTCCTCTCAGGTTGGCCATCTTAAAGTTGATGTAGCGCAGATCCAGGCGAGACAGATCGGCCCCGTTAAAGTTCAGACCCTGACAAACACACGAGAGAGTCTGAGTGACTGTGCGGATGAGACGGTCCCAAACCGGGTTAGGCAACAACAACAAAGAGTTCAAAGGTTGTATGGATGTTTGTTTGGGACTAGAGATGTTCTGATATGTTGCAATAATTACGTGGTATCGAGTCGCTGCATTTCAGTGGTGTAGTCTAATGTATTGTCGTGGGTATACGGTACTGTATATAAATATATTGGCCTATATATACAGTATGGGCCAGAATCTGCCTTTGGGGAAGGGGGGCATATCATAGTGGGGGGGGGGTCTGGCTGTCCTCCCCCAGGGTTATTGTGAGCGTCTGTGGGCGTGAAAACTTCCATTTCCTGCATTCAGATAACTTTTATGCACCAATTTATGGTGGAAATACCTTTTTTTATATATATATATATATATATATATAGCCTATGTGAAGACAAAAAACACAGATAAGTCAAAATATATCAAAGATATAATGGAAAGTATGTTGTTGTGGGTCATATTTAAGTGGGTTTAAGGAAATCCTGGAGCTTTCTTAGTGGGTATACTGCGTATACCTGCGTATCACGTACACTACACCAGTGGTGCATTTCCTTGTGGACTTGCCGGTACAGATCCCAGCATTTTAGGCAGTGCCAGATGCATTTCCTTTCCTTCCTCTGGTTTTGGTATCGCTACGCCACTATTTGTGACTTGGGTGTTTGTTTGCGTCTACCTGACACCGGAGCTCTGACTTGGTCGTCGTGGCCAGCAGGTATCTGATGAACTCTTTGCGGCTCAGAGAAGAATGGTCATCGGGGGGCTGAGAGGACTGAACAAAGAGACACACGCGTGGTGGTCAAACCCCTGGAAAAAATACACTTCATTCTTCTGCTAAATAAAAAACACTCACACACCTTTATGAGGGTCTCCAGCTGCTCAGCGAGCTGTTCAATACCAAAGAAGCGAGCCTCTTCCAGCACACCTGCAGCGGAGAGACTCGGGATTAGGAAGTCTATAATCTGTAATCTATCAGCAGAGTTTCTGCAGGTTTCACCAAGTCAAATTAAGACCTTTTTAAGACCATTATGTATGACATTTAAGACTTTTATCACAACAACAACAACTCAGCCCTAAATTTAGTTTTTTTCAAGCCAAGCTTCGCTAAACTTGCACTTTCCCCAAAGCTGGAGAATAACATCTGTTGGCACAACCAGAGAGAGACTGGTGCCAATAACACGAAAGATGATTGGCTGCAATATAAGTTGTATGTTGGTCTTCTTCTTAGAAAACAATCGGTTTTTAGAAATGTCTCATGACATATTGTCTCTAGAAGTATATTATTCAACTTGGAAGGAAAAGAAAATCCCAATTCTTATACTATTGAATCGCAGAGAATGAAAATCTCAACACAAATCCAATCGGCGCCCATGAATCGTGAAAGATAATGTACTACATGTTGTATGCGTCTGTCTGTGTGTGTATATATGTGTGCGTGTGTGTCTGTCTGTCTCTGTGTGTGTGTGTATGTCTGCTTGTGTAGGTCTGTGTGTGCGTGTGTGTGTGTGTGTGTGTGTGTGTGTATGTCTGCTTGTGTAGGTCTGTGTATGTCTGTGTGTGCGTGTGTGTATGTCTGTGTATTGTCTGTATGTCTGTGTATTGTGTGTGTGTGTGTGTGTCTGTGTGTGTGTGTGTGTGTGTTGTCTGTGTGTGTGTGTGTGTGTCTGTGTGTGTGTGTGTGTGTGTGTGTGTGTGTTATACCCAGAGGGTTGATGCCGTCGTTGATGATGAGCTGTCCGTGTCTCAGATAATTCAGAATGGGCTCAAAGTAGTCTGGACTGCGGTCGATCAGGTACGCCCCCTGAGAGTCCTGCTTGTTCCCCCAAACATCTGGATCCAACACACGGTGAAAGAGCACATTATATAATTATATGAAGTTAAATGAAGGGATCAATCATGTATCTTTAGGATAAAAAAAAAAAAAAAAGTGATGTCACCTTTCTCTCTAAACATGTGGGCCAGCATGCTCTCCGGCTCTTTACTGACCAGCGTGCTCCTAAGGGACACACACACACACAATACACAGACACACAATACACAGACACACACACACACACACACACACACTCATTATCAAAATCTGTGTTGCCCGTTCACAAACTTGTCCTTTTTCATGAATATTTACCACCACCATCAATTCCAAGTATTCCTTTTGGCTTGAAATTTGACATTTGTGTTTGCATGAACTGGGGTAGACGTAAGGCTGGAGTAAGGCCTACATAAAAGAGACTTCAGATACAGTATTAGGGGACCACTAAGGCCTACATAAAAGAGACTTCAGATACAGTATTAGGGGACCACTAAGGCCTACATAAAAGAGACTTCAGATACAGTATTAGGGGGACCACTAAGGCCTACATAAAAGAGACTTCAGATACAGTATTAGGGGACCACTAAGGCCTATATAAAAGAGACTTCAGATACAGTATTAGGGGACCACTAAGGCCTACATAAAAGAGACTTCAGATACAGTATTAGGGGACCACTAAGGCCTACATAAAAGAGACTTCAGATACAGTATTAGGGGACCACTAAGGCCTACATAAAAGACTTCAGATACAGTATTAGGGGACCACTAAGGCCTACATAAAAGACTTCAGATACAGTATTAGGGGACCACTAAGGCCTACATAAAGAGACTTCAGATACAGTATTAGGGGACCACTAAGGCCTACATAAAAGACTTCAGATACAGTATTAGGGGACCACTAAGGTCTATATAAAAGAGACTTCAGATACAGTATTAGGGGACCACTAAGGCCTATATAAAGAGACTTCAGATACAGTATTAGGAGACCACTAAGGTCTATATAAAAGAGACTTCAGATACAGTATTAGGGGACCACTAAGGTCTATATAAAGAGACTTCAGATACAGTATTAGGAGACCACTAAGGTCTATATAAAAGAGACTTCAGATACGATACACGTTTCTGTCTGACCCGAAGCCCCACTTAGGAGGAACAATAACAAGAGCAAACCTGCAGACTCACAGGCCTCGCTGGCTCCATGCCGGCGCTCGTATTTACCTTGTGGTCGTGAAGCAGCGTCCGCCCACGTTGAGCGTCAGCCAATCAGTGTGAGTCTGATCCTTTTCAGGGTCTGCGGGGTCGTCCTGAGGATCTGTACACGGGTACAAAAGGTACTGCAGGTCAACTGGGATTCAATCAGGGAAACTGACATCTCAAACATGTATCTATCTTCTCTCCCATTAACCCTTGTGTTGTCTTCCCGTCGACCGCGCAACTTTTGGTTTTTCTGGATCAAAATAAAAAAAAAAAAAATGCACTTTTTCCGATGTTTTGTTGATGTTTTCTGTGCTTATTGACATTTTTTTGAACTTTCTTCTACGTTTTTCTCACTTTTCCTGACATTTTTAAAGCTTTTTTTTAAAAAAAGAAAAAAGTCAAATGCTCTAAAATGTAATAAAACACCAAATTCAATAAAAGTAGTAAACTGATCATGTATTTAACTTGTGACGAGCGTTGTATGGAACCATCCACTTTACTTGTTTTTTGACATTTTGGTTGAAAGAAACCCAAATTTCTGCTATAGAAACTTGTTGAAAATGGGTCAAACGTGACCCGGATCCAACGTCAGAGGTGTTCCGGCTCAAATCAGGCCCTGCTACTACTACTACTACCTGCTACAACCGGAGTACTTCTTCCACCCCTAATTTAGTCGAGTGAAAGCACAATATTTCTCTGGAAGTCGTACCTTACATTTGTTCTCGTGATGTGTGTGTGTGTGTGTGTGTGTGTGTGTGTGTGTTGGGAGAGGTAAGGATTTTGATTGCGTAGCTTTGTTGGTGTGGTGTGGTGTGGGGGGGGGGGGTTGGTTTTGGTTTTGGGAAGGGGGAACAATTGAGCACATAATAGTTTTAACTGTAAATTAGGTGTGACTGTGGTTGTAAAACTGTATATTTTAATGTTTTGCATTTCACTTGCGTGGAGTTTTTATTGTGTTACTGACCTGCCGAGGGACTACGGGCAGAAACTAGCACTTGTGCTACAACCTGGCGCAATGCATCGTGTTCTTATACAAGGTTAATGTTAACTTGTGCATTGTCCCTGTTTAAATAAAATGAATCAGTTGTCAGGAGACAACACAGGGGTCGTACACCACGTTCCAGCCAATCACCGACAAGATGGTTGTGGGAGGGGATGGGGGTTAGTGACAGTTAGTCAGTAAGTCATGACTAGGGTCGGGTTTCGTTTGGATTTTTATGATTCCGATGCCTAAACCGATTCTTGAAAAACTGAAAAATGACATCAAAGATGTGATACGTTTACTAGCGAGTGAATGGTTAATATGCTTTTACGTCCGTTTTGGTGAGCCCAGAGGGGAAAATATGGCATTTTAAAAGTAGCCTACATTTACGGTAGCTAGCTAACGGTAGACGATATTTTTACGTCCATTACGGAGCGACAGAGGGAAAATATTTCAGTCGACACATTAAAGGAGAATTCCGGTCGATTCCCCCCCCGTAGCTCTGTTGTTTGTAAATGTGGAGAGCTGTCAGTAGCGAGAAAAACTAAACCAATCGGTGCTGCCTACACCGTGTTATCCTCCTGCTAGCGTTAGCACCCAACAGGCTTTAAACGTGTTTTTAGCCTCTTAACATGTTCAAAATGTCATTATAAGTGCCTCCCCATGTGCAGTGATTCCTTCTGAGTGAACACAGTGAATCTGGCTGCAGGAGATGTGACAGAAAGACATAAAAGTTGTGTTAATCCAGCTCTGTTTAGTTCAGGTGTTGATACGGCAGTAAGACGAGGGCTTAGGGACCGTCTACAAACTACAACACAGAAAAGAGATACAACAAAAGTATGTAGGCTATTTATTTAATGACTAAATAAGCTAGTGTCTCCAAACTTACCTCAATTTTAACGTGTCTCCTGCTAGTTGTACTACAGCACTTACTTTTAAAAAATAAGCATATGCCTATTTTTGAAAATATTTTTGTATCTCTTTTCTGTGTTGTAGTTTGTAGACGGTCCCTAAGCACTCCTTGCAGTATCAACACCTGAACTAAACAGAGCTGGATTAACACAACTTTTATGCCTTTCTTTCACATCTACTGCAGCCAGATTCACTGTGTTCACTCAGAGGGAATCACTGCACATGGGGAGGCACTTATAATGACATTTTGAACATGTTAAGAGGTTAAAAACACGTTTAAAACTTGCCCTGTTTAAGCCTGTTGGGTGCTAATGCTAGCAGGAGGATAACACGGTGTAGGCAGCACTGATTGGTTTAGTTTTTCTCGCTACTGACAGCTCTCCACATTTACAAACAACAGAGCTACGTGTTGGAATTGACTGGAATTCTCCTTTAAGTGGAACCGAAATGAGGAACTGGAATTTGTGTTCTAATCCGGTCCAATTCCTACCGGTTGCGTAGGTTTCGGTACCCAACCCTAGTCATGACAGTTACGGAAACATGGGGGGAGGGGCGAGCATGCTCTGTTTTTGTTTGAAATTGACTTACAACGTCAACAGAAGTGACCATGCAGGAACTCATAGTGCACCTTTAATACTTTTACCTGGGAAGACTTCTTTCACCGCTGCTTCAAACGTACCTTCGAATGAATCTCCCTCCGATACGTACAGCACGTCGTCATCTCTGCAGAAACAGACGCACACAGTCAGCACTTGTTATATAACGCTCAGTGTAACGGAACTACATTCACTCAGGTCAGGGATCAAGCGCCAATTCCTTTATTTATTAGCGGTTATCAAATAACAACAAAGACTAAAGTTAATTATATGCGCTATCGTTCCCCCCCACACTTCAGATTAAACCTGAATGAAACCTGAGCAGAAGTTTAAACTTCCATACAATATAGTATAACACAACGATGCTCGATACTACTACTCGTAGTGTGTCTGTGTGTGTGCATGCGTGTGGGTCTGTGTTTTGCATGTGTCTCTGTGTGTGTGCGTGCACACGTGTGTGTGTCTGCGTGCACGTGTGTGTCTGTGTGTGCGTGCACACGTGTGTGTGTGTGTGTGTGTGTGTGCGTGCACACGTGTGTGTGTCTGCGTGCACGTGTGTGTCTGTGTGTGCGTGCACACGTGTGTGTGTCTCTGTAAAGTGTGTCTCTGTGCGTGCACACGTGTGTGTGTGTGTGTGTGTCTCTGTGTGTGCGTGCACACGTGTGTGTGTGTGTGTACGTGTGTGTGCGTGCACACGTGTGTGTCTCTGTAAAGTGTGTCTCTGTGTGTGTGTGTGTGTGTGTGCGTGCACACATGTGTGTGTGTCTGCGTGCACGTGTGTGTCTGTGTGTGGGCGTGCACACGTGTGTGTGCTCTGTAAAGTGTGTGTGCGTGCACACGTGTGTGTGTGTGTGTGTGTGTACGTGTGTGTGCGTGCACACGTGTGTGTGTGTGTGTGTGTGTGTGTGTCTCTGTGCGTTTTTTGACAACAAACAACATACAACAACTCTCATAGGGGAAAGAAAATACACATTGAGTAACAAAACAAATGTTACTCAATGTACAAGAAAGAAAAGAATCTCCTCCTCGGGGTCAGCCCTATGTTCCCACATTTCTAAGATTTTTCTTAAAATTAGGCCCTATATGTTCCCACAGCCGTATGTACAATCTGATACAAATGTGTGAAAAAGGAAATGTGGGAACATAGGGCCTAATTTTGAAAAATATCTTAGAAATGTGGGAACATGGGGCTGTGGGACCATGATGCTGTGGGAACACGGGGCTGTGGGAACATGGGACTGTG